>NW_005843191.1:206760-207065 GCF_000455745.1 Alligator sinensis
TCCCTACAATGGCAAGTATAATCTGCTGGAGGTTAGATTTATATTACTTTACACCTTTTAAATGGGGCTAGGACACATGACTACAACATAATTTGTCATAAAAGGGATTATAGAAAAGCCTTGCTTCCTACTATAACAGTGTGCGGGCCGGAAGTGACCCGAGCCCTTTTCCGCGCTGCACGCGGGCTGTGGCCAGGAGCCCGGGCACGCCGGGTCGGAGAGGGAAGGCCGTCGAGATGGAATTAGGCACAAACGTGTATCGGTAGTTTTAAAGATTGTTTACTTACACCGAGATGGCAGTGGTG
>NW_005843191.1:207202-213321 GCF_000455745.1 Alligator sinensis
CAGTTCTTTTGCGCGCGGGAAGGGATACGTCTGGATTGCGCTCGGTGACGGGGAGAGGCTAGAGGTTGATCAGACCTCTGTTGCCTGCTTTAAATGCACTGGGTCCGTAAGGATCCGCAGCGCTTGGAGATCTTCACACAGCGTGAAGTCTCCTCCTCCCTTGTTCGTGGAGTCCTCCAACTTGGGCGGAAACCACTCAAGCCTTTTATACGGCTAGCAAGCCAATCACTAGCTGCCACATGTGAATAATTTAGAACTGGCCAATAATGGGACTTGAATTAGCATACAAATGGCGGGAACTCTTTGCAACGAGCATTTCTGTGCTGCAACAAAGAAATGCACCCTGCAAAGAAAGCTTCAAATTGGCGGGAAATTCTCCCTTGCACCGGGGTTCTCTTTTGCAGCAGAAAACACCACCGTGCAAAGAAGCTACAATTTAGCGGGGACAATTTAGCAGTGCCGAAGCACACAAAAACAAAAATCACACCCTTTGGGTTGTGACAAACAGTAGGGTTTACCTTGGTTATCCTAAGCTTTCAGGGGTATTTTCTTTTATCTAATGCTTGGTCATGTATTTTTAGGTAATGTAGGCTGAGTTTTTGTTCATTCTGGAAACCCACACATTCAGAGTCAATGCTGGACAACTGAATACTACTGTAACTGACTTCTGTTGTATTTTAAATGCACTTATGTCACACTTCATTTTGGGTTGTACACTGAACATTGCATAGGTGTTAAATGCTTTCTAATAATGAACTGTCTCCATGACAACCAATGTACAGTTAAATATATTTATTATACTTTGTGTGGATGTATATGCATAGCACCTGTGAGAGGGACAGATAGTGAACAATGTATCCATTCTCCACTTACCCAATCATCAAGAAAGTAGAAAAAATTGGGACCTTGGTCTAAACCCATTAAAGGACTTGTGTACTGCATTATTCAATTGGGTGTTGTGGGATCTGACTTCTAGTTAAATAGCTGGCCTTGATTTACACACCTTTTGCTAGGAAGTGCCTGTGCTTCCTATGCAATGTATGTCATAACTAGATATAGTCAGGACACAGAATGGAGATCCTCCAAAGCTATCCAGTAGGAAATGCTGAGGATTGGCCCTAAATCTTAACTGACTCCTTAGTCCACTCTCCACTTGTGAGTCACCATCTCCTGAGCCAAGAATCTATGGCCTTCCTTTCAACTCTATGTACTTTAGAGAACATGAATCAAAATGTCTTTCGAGTTCTCCCCAGGCAATTATTGAGTTGGAATCAAATGATGAGTAAAATTTACAAGACCAATCAAATATTCAATATAATTTGCCATAAATCCCGCTCCTCCCCCCCCCCCCAACTTTAATGAGGGTGGTTGGGAGTCATAGAGGTAGTTTTTCTCTCCCCACATTCCCTGTTTCTTGGGAAAAAGGACCTGTGACTTTTTATCCATTGACAACCTACTGCTTTAAACATCAGGCTGATCTTGCTCTTCCAGGGAGCAGCAGTTTACATTAAGCAGACCATGCCTGTTCCTGGGACTGTTGTTGGGACAGACAGCATCCTGGGGTGATGCTCCTGATACCTGATAATGAAGTAGGAAGTTATATCAAAAACAGAAGGATGGCTTTTCTTTGAAAAAGGGGAATGATGATGGTGAGGAACAAAAGCTCACTGAAATCAACTTAAAATGTCAAATTGATAAACTGCTACTTCTGACCCTTAGATTAAAAAAAAAGAAAAGAAAAGAGGCCAAAAAGAGAGAGAGAGATAGATAGAACAAGAGAGAGAAAAAAAGAAAAGAAAAAGAAAAAAAGGAAGGACCTACTTGGTCCTGGCTGGTCAATATGCCTGCAAACATCATTACTTTTTATTAAAATACTCTGCATATATCTTCAGCACTGTATACTATATCATCAAAGCAATTTATCAACATTAGCTAATCCATCCAATGTCTCTGAAAGTATTTTATAAGTCCATTTTGCATGGAGAAAAGTAAGAAAGAATCCCTGTGCGACTGTGTTTGGACAAGTCAGAATTAAATATTTTAAACTACCCAGGTTGTAGCTGAATTGGTCTAGAGGAAAAAGCAACCAGGGCTCATGGTAGAGGTGATATCTTCAATTAGACCAACAAGATTTTTGAAAAAAGAATATTCTTTAATTGCAAGCTTTCAGGCACAAACACCCTGAGGCATCGAGAAAAGATTGTAAAAGTTCTCCTGGGTAGAAATGAAAGTTCATATTTCACAGGATTTCACAGAGAAGGCAAAAGGTGGAAAACTCCTTTGGGCAGGCAGTTAGCTGGTAAGGAGTCTCTCAACTCCCTTGTGAGGCTCTCTTATGATGCAAATTACCTTGAACCATGCAGGAGCAATATCTCAGGTTTCAGATGGTCACAGTTGCTTCTTGCTTGGGAAATTATGAAGATTTCATGTAAGAAATCAGCTAAAATTTGATATCTTCCATGTGTCAGGTATCCAGGTTGTAGCTGTATTTGTCTAGAGGGAAAAACAATACCTTGGTTCAAGGTAATTTACATCATAACAGAGCCTCACAAGAGAGCTGAGAGACTCCTTACCAGCTAAGGACTGCCTGCCCAGAGTTTTCCATCTATTGCCTCTTCTGTGAAATCCTATGAAATATGAACTTTCTTTTCTACCCAGGAGAACTTTTACAATCTTTTTTCCAATGCCTGATGAAGGTTGTTTGTGCTCGAAAGCTTGCAATTAAAGAACATTTTTTGCAAAAATCTTGTTGGTCTAATAAAAGATATCTCTACCATGAGTCCTGATTACATTTTAAACTAGGGATTATTTATTCCTTTTCTTGGGCTTAGCCTACTAGAGCAAGTATATCTTTTTTCTGATCATTTTTATATTTAACTAAATCAACTTACCATCTCAGTTTCCTTTCCCAAGAAAATATTTAAAGTGACACTTCATTTTAAAGATCTGGGCCACAGAGACATAAATGGGACAATGTAGGAAACTCCCTCCTAAAGGGGAGAAAAAAATAAAGTTGCAGACACTTTATGTAATCCCTTGTACAGAAGTCAGTCTGTCCTAACATGGGAAATTATCTCTCAGCTCCAATGCAGGGTAATTTCTTCCTGGGAAGAGCCAGTTTCATCCCAGGACAACTGTTTGTTTTGGGGCAGTTGCCTTCAGGAAGCTATCTTCAAGCTTAATGCTCCTTTTTGTGGGCCATTTCTTTCTTTTTAACCACAGCTGGAGGAAGAGGAGGAAGAAAAGGAGAATTTAGAGGGGGATAACACAAGGAGAAGGAAAGACTGAGGGGAGCCACACACCAAGTATACAAGTGCTAATTGCATTCTTTCAGTAAAAACAGCAGAACTCCATTAAAATGTATCAGTTGAATATACCAGATTCGACATAAGGGAAAGGGAAAACATCAAAAATAAAGACTTAGACATACTTTCTCAAAGCAGAAGCAGTACTCCACCGAGTACTGCAGAAGAATTCAGAAGAACAGGGGGATCCCTAGGTAAATTTTATATAATAAACTATTTTCCATCTTGGATGCTGTGTATATTACAAGGCCAGGTTTTGGCTTGTGTCTGGAATACTGAAATAAGTATTGACATCTATGATATTCCTGAATATTTAATGCATTATAATAAAAGTTGTTTAATTCAGGTGATTTCCTTGATCTCCTCACTCCCAGTACAGTTGGCCATTCATTTTTAGGGGTCTGATTCAGAGCCCGTTGAAAGCAATGGAAAGGTTTCCATTGCAATAGATAGTTTCTCTATAGCATCATATAAAGTCCATCACAACGCCTCTGATCTGAAAGCTGATTTCCTCTTGTAAGCTGGAAAAACAGAACTACTTTTAAACCTGATTTCAGAATTAGGTGTAGTGGCCGGCTGTGACTTGCATCAGCTATGAAACACTAGCACATTGAGAAGTTGACACACTTGTTTTGTGCTGCAGAGATTGATTCAAAGGTTAAGGAGGAAGAGCAGACATTTGTCATCCTGATGGCAGAACATAACCTTTCATATTCCTGTGCTGATTCTTTAATGAAATTTATCGAAAAGACTTTTCTGCAGACCTAGAAACTGTCAAGAACATGAGATGATGAGCAATAAAAGCTGTCTGCACAGCTCACCATATTCCTGGATCAATGTATCAGAAGAATGGTGGGTCTCATCCTAATCCTGCCATTGACTTGCTTAGTAGTCTTGCTAGAAGCAATTTCCTTTCTCTCTCTTTCTCCAACTGAAAAATGAGGATGATGATGCTTCTTTTCCCTCTAGAGGTTTGAAAATGTATATAGAGTTGATATCAGTATAGAGCTTTGAAGATGTAATGTGCTATGTTAAAAATAAAGCTAATACTTAACATTAGTCATTAGTCTCTTTTGAAGATGGGATGCAAGTGGTGTGAGATTTTACATTACAGCATGTAATCAGCTGTGTTTCACGAGCCCTTTTTCACAAATGAACAGTGTATTTGCTTTCCTGATAGATGAACTGGAGAGAAACCCTCTCCCCCCTCCAAGTAGTCTAGCAGTCTAGCATTCAAACAGTGCTTCAGAAATAGTAAGGAAAATATCATTCTGTATGTTCAGGCTTGGCTTTTGCCTACTGTCAATATTTTGTATGAGTCCTGTTACATCATCACTGGAGAATGTGTTCATGAAAAAACATGCAGGCTGGGCTTTCCAGTCCCTCTAATGAGACCAAGCCACAACCCTGGACACAGCTGGTCCCAATTTGAGGGATCAGAAAACCCATCCCTGAAACAAGCATCACCTGCAGCAAGCTTAGAGCAGTGGCCTGGGTCCAGCTGAGCTGAAGAGAGAAACAGAAAAGCGAATCCACTGCAGCTAAAGGCAGTAGGCCCCACCTGCTCCAGCTAGGCCCATCTCACATCCTTTCTGGGAAAAGGTGAAAGTTTTTGCACCTGACCATTTGTGTGTTCCCATGTTGATCTTCTGGTTTTGACTCCTAATTTAGACTCCAGAAAGACCCTTGATTTTCATAGATTTCAGAGACATTAGGGCTGGAAGGGACCTTGGAAGATCATCGAGTCCAGCCCCCTGCCCAAAGGGCAGGAAGTCAGCTGGGGTCATAGGATCCCAGCAAGATAAGCAATCTTGCAGGGACATGTAGCTTTCCTTAACATAGAGAGCTACATCCCCGCCCCTTTTCTCTACACGATCCCTCCTGTACAGGGTATAGCCTGCAAGCTGATATTGGCGACCAGGGTGGACGGCTGGAGACCCTCTGGGTTAAAATCCGTGGGGAACACGGCACAGGGGACACAATGGTGGGAGTCTATTACAGACCTCCCACTCAAAGTCCTGAGCTTGACCAGGAGTTTGCCCAGGAACTGGCTGAGGCAGCTTGCTCCAGGACCATGGTTGTCATGGGTGACTTCAATTACCCAGACATCTCATGGGAGGATCGCTCAGCAAAATCTGAGTGGTCGCAGAGCTTCCTCTCATGCGTGGATGACCTCTACCTGACTCAAGAAGTCTATGGGCCAACGAGAGGCAAAGCGCTGCTCGACCTGGTACTGGCTACTGGGGATGACCTAGTCGGCGACCTAGTGATCGATGGGAAGCTGGGTGACAGCGACCATGAGCTGATCACCTTCACCATCCACCAAAAAGCTGGCAAGTCGGTCAGCAACGCGCAAGTCCTTGACTTCAGGAAAGCCGACTTTGACAAGCTCAGGAGGCTTGTCAGTGAGGCCCTAAGGGACCGTGACCACAGGGAGAGGGGAGTTCAAGAGGAGTGGTTGCTCCTCAAGGGAGCGATCCTCAATGCACAAACTAAGTCTATTCCATCTCGGAGGAAAGGCAGCAAGAGGGCACAGCAGCCCCCCTGGCTCTCCAGGGACCTAGCAGACCTCCTGAGGCTAAAAAGAAAGGCCTACAAAGGGTGGAGGATGGGAGTCACCTCCAAGGAGGATTATTCTGCACTGGTCCGGTCCTGTAGGGAGCAGACCAGGAAAGCCAAGGCTGCAACTGAACTCCAGCTAGCTTTGAGCATCAAGGACAATAAGAAGTCCTTTTTCAGATATGTGGGGAGCCGGAGGAAAAGCAGGGGCAACATTGGACCCCTGCTGACCCAGATGGGGCAACTGACAACTGA
>NW_005843191.1:214737-225989 GCF_000455745.1 Alligator sinensis
TAGACTCCCACCATTGTGTCCCCTGTGCCGTGTTCCCCACGGATTTTAACCCAGAGGGTCTCCAGTCGTCCACCCTGGTCACCAATATCAGCTTGCAGGGACGTGTAGCTTTCCTTAACATAGAGAGCTACCCCCCCCGCCCCTTTTCTCTACACGATCCCTCCTGTACAGGGTATAGCCATCTATACCCGTGGTCCAGTCATGGGTGGAGTCCCACCAGGTCTCCGTTATCCCTATGACATCGTAATTGTTTGCACTGAGCAGGAGGATGAGCTCCTCCTGCTTATTCCCCAAGCTCCTGGCATTAGTGTACAGGCAGGCAAGTGCCCCCTGGGGGGCTCCTTCCTTGCCCACAGATTTTACCAGGGCTGGGGCAGGGGTGGGCTCCCTGAAGCGTCGTGATCTGCTGGCTTTGCAAGGATTGCTCAGCGGGCCAGCAGTGGCGGTAGTCCCCCTGTCCCCCAACGGGCTTAGTTTAAAGCCCGGTGGAGTAGGTCAGCCAGTCTGGCTGAGAAGAGCCTCCTCCCTAGGGGAGAGAGGTGGAGGCCATCTCTTCCCAGCAGCTCGCTGCCTCTCTCGCCAAAGAGCGGGCTGTGGTCATGAAAGCCAAAGCCTTCCTGACAACAGAAGCGCTGCAGTCTTTGGTTGACCACATAGATCCTCCTGTCCCTTCTCAGCCCATAGCCTGAGACTGGGAGGATCGACGAGAACACCACCTGTGCCCCCAAACCCTTAAGCCCCGCTCCCAAATCCCTGTAGCGCCTCATGACCTGGCTGGGAGTGCTCCGAGCAGTGTCATTGGTGCCCACATGAATAAGGAGCATGGGATAGTGGTCTGTGTTCCCTGCTTGTGACTCCAGGCTGTGACAGCTCTGGCTTTTGACTTCTGATCCTGGTTAACCCTTGGCTTGCCTTGTCTCCAGCTTTGGCTTCTTATGCCAGCTTATTCAACCCATGGCTGCATACAGCTGCATACAGCTCCTGAATGCAGTTCTGACACCAGATC
The DNA here is from genome assembly GCF_000455745.1 of Alligator sinensis. Lineage (NCBI taxonomy): Eukaryota > Metazoa > Chordata > Crocodylia > Alligatoridae > Alligator > Alligator sinensis. The sequence continues at coordinate 215,744 of NW_005843191.1, forward strand.
GCCTCAAATACAAAGGAGCACTTACTCTGGTGTCTGGATTGCTTCTATTCTTTTGACATGCCCAGCCACTGTAGTCATTGTACTCTGATTGCCTGTCAGGGATGGGTCTCTGTACAATCAATATAGCTCATAATTGGTTTTTATTGGCCGACCTTATGCAATGGGATCATGCGGTGCACCAAAGATTTTCTCTTTTATAGACTTGAACCTAATTTTTTTTTAGATAAGCTTGTATCACAGGAGCTTGTGCAATGCAAAATAGACATTATTTCCTGCTTCTATTTTTCCTTTACATTAGCATCCTGTACTGTGATAGAACCTAAATATTTCAAGTGGGTCACTTGCTTAAAATGTGTGACGCTTATTATTCCATGAGGTCCCTGGTTTCCTATTTACCTGATTTTGTACTTACCAGCAGATACTGTGTTTTATCCAAATTTACTTGTAGTCCAGTTCTCTTTGCTTCATTTGTTATTCATATAATCATAGAAATTAAGGACTGGAAGGAACCTCGAAAGATCATCAAGTCCAACCCTCTGCTCTGGGCAGGAATACCGCTGAGATTAAATGATCCAAGCAAGATGTCTGTCCACTCTCCTCTTGAAGACTTCCAAGATTGGGGACTGCACCACCTCCTTGGGAAGTCTATTCCAGATTCTGGTCATCCTTACTATAAATAAGTTCTTCCTTACATCCAACCTAAAACTATCCTCTAATACAGGGGTTGTCAACTGGGGGTACGCATACCCTGGGAGTACTTGGACCGGTCCTAGAAGGTATGTACAGGTGGGTGAGGATGGAGCATTACTGCCTCCCAGGAGCAGGGCTGGGGCAGGGCAGGGCAGGGAAGCTCACCGGGCTAGGGTTGTAGTGTGTGATTGAATAAGGTTTTCTCTATTATTATGATTAATTCTAGCAATATGTAGCACAAAGCTAGAACATGTTAGCTTAGAAGGCTTGATACTAAAATAAGGTTATGCTTAGATTATGTATTGATAGCATTGTATTGACAGTAATATGTTTAGTATATATATTATATGTAACCATTTGTATATTGAATCAAGCTACGAATTTAGTAATATGATTGAGTGAAAAAATGGAGCATGTATGGAGTGTTTATTGTGCCTACGTAAGCAGGAGGAGGCCTGCTAAGGCACTGAATATGCAAGTTACCAGACAAAGAACTGTTGGATGGCTGAAGAACCAGTCTGTGACCAGTTGCAGATGAGACAGGCTAAGCAACAGGGTAAAGAAGGAATTCTGCACATCCTGAAATTTAGCCTAAACAACTTTCAAGGCTGAGAGACTGACTTTCATGACAGGAATGACCTTGAATTGAGATAATGAAAAGAATGACGAAAAACAACAGCTGGATATGAATGTGTGGATGGAAAAGTACCTTGACTTAGGACAAAGACTTGAAATCCTTATAAAAGTGGGATTCAGCATGCTAGAGTGGGAGAATTCACACTCTGCAACCTTCACTGGAGCACAGACGCATCTGGTCACCCCCACTCCCATCATCCTCGGTGAGCCTGGGCTGGCCACCCAGTGCCAACATTGAGCAAGCAAGCTGGTAACTATAACATCTCCATAGAATGTGTTTGTTTAGCGTGTGTTTGTTTGTGTGTGTGTTTGCATGAATGATGTGATCATTGCAAGTTGTGCCCGCCTGGCCTCGAACGTCTTGTCTTGAGCGACTTTGGTCCGGATGTATATGGGTGTCCACCTTGCTGTTGCCGGTGGCCCTTCAAGGAGGTGTTTACTCCTGACACAGTCCTCCCCTATCTCGTCTGCCACGACTTTGAATCTTAATACAGTGCGGGGGTTTGGGACTCTTCAGATTCCCTCACGGGCAGCCTGTTTCTCCAGTGGACTTCTGCAAGGCTCCACCTCCCCTCTACCTCGTCCTATACCCAGCCTGGCAGGCCACTGTTGATCCTGCGGCCACTCTCCTGCACGATGGATACCTAGTGTCTCCCCAGCCTTCGGGCACACTCACGTTCTTCGTTGATGACCCCTAATCCTGAGGCTTACCCCACCACTGGTTCACCTCACGTCCCCTTACACTCAACCCCTCCAGACATGGGGAAACAAAAAAAATGAGTTACAACAAACTTTCACCCTAACCAAGCGTTCCTAACACATCCCGAAGTACCCCTCGGTACTCGCATCTGGCCCCTAAGGCCCAATCCTATCCTACCTGCACCCCCTTCCCTTTTAGGGGCTATCCAAGGTTCCCTACATGGTCGTGCAACCTTAGGGTTATCCCTGGGCTTTCTCCACCTCACCACTCTAGCTCCTGGTATTACTGCCCTCTCCTCAGGAGCTCTTCATTGAAGCCATCCTCTCTCTGGGGATTCCCGCGAATGCCATTCTCCCTGGGGCATACCTTCAGGCCCCCCGGGCCCCTTCACTGTTCCACCTAGCTGAAGGCTAGATGGTGGTTCCGTGTCTCCCCCTTCTCTGTGGTGGCTGCTGGGCTTGGGGTCTTTCCTGCCTCGGTCTTCCTGCCCTTCCCTTCTTCGCACTGGAGCTCCTGCTCCGAGTGCAGTTTTACCTTCACCGCCGTCAGTGGCACCTCCCTCACCACGTGAGGCATCGGATCCTCTCCTGCTGGGAACCGCCGTGTCCTGCCCTGCTTCCTCCACTCTGAGTCTCTTGCAAGCCTCTCCGGCTGGGGTTTCTCCTGGCGTTAATTCCCCCACCTCCTTGCTGGCCGTCCTCTTTATTTCCGCCGACCAGTGATTGCTGCTGAGGTCACCGGCCGGCCACAGCTGAATGAAAGTGCGGCTGATGACTCGCGCGGGTTCCTCCTGGTGTTCCTGCTTCACCGCGGGTCTCACTGCAGGTGAGTGCGCTCTCTCAATTTTGCTTCTTTCCCTCTGTTCTTCCCCTGACTTCTGCTCCCGGGGTTCCCCCCTTACTCTTTTGGGTCCCCCCATTTGTGTCTCCCTGTGACACAAGTCTTTGTATGTTTTTATTTTATGTAATCAATAAAAGCAGCACTTTGCCTTACCCCCACTTATAAGGTCTCACTCATAATTTGAGCAATTGGCAATTTGTATAACAGGGTGGAGGCAGCGGCACCCCTCTGTGGGGTGGGGAAGCTCACACACAGTGGCTGCCACCACCACACACCAGCTCGGTGAGCTTCCCTGCCCCACAGAGGGGCATTGCTGCCCTCATCCCAGCCTGGTGAGCTTTCCCACCCTGGCTGTACTCCTGAGAGGTGGTAGCACTCTGTCCACACACCCACCCCCACCCCACGCACACCTCTGGCTATGCATCTTCTCGCCCCTCCCCCCTGCTTGGTGTTCGGATGCACACTAACCCCCCTCCTGTTCGACGTTCAGCCATGTGCTAAATCCCCCCCACTCAGCATTTGCCTGTGCACTACCCTCCCCACCCTGCCCCTTGCTCAGCATCCAGCCACCAGGGACACTTAAACTAAAAAAAGTTGAAAACCCCCCCTCTAACAGTTTTTGGCTTTTGCTCCTTGTCCTCCCCTGGGACACCCTAGTGAACATTGTTTTTCACCCAGCTCCCGATAGTCACACCTAACATACTAATAAATGGCTACCAAGTTCCCTCTCAGTCTTCTCTTCCCCAGGCTGAACAGTCCTAAACAGTATACAAAGCTTCTATATCATTCATATTTTTCTTATGACATACTGTGAAAACCAAAATCCTAAAACAAATCAGTATATAAAATAAAATTGCTAGGGTCTACCTCACTAAGTTGAGAAGCTGAGATAGAGAGGAAAATTGGCTTGATAGAACTAAAAGCTAACTAAAACAGTAGATCCCAAATGTGAAATCTTGGGCCACCAAAGTAAAGGAAAGTTCTGCTATTCTGCAAACCGGGGTTAGGATTTTGTCTGAAGTCTTCTATTCCAATGCACTTCTATTCCAATCTACTGTTCCATAGTGTTTCCTAATGATAACAGCTATTACAGGAAATATAGGTAAATTGTTATTAACAAATATCTCATCCATCTATCTTTATTCAATGGACTGGCCATTAATCCTCATTTCAAGAAACTCATAAATATTTTTTCTTTTTGGGGCAAAAATATCAAACTATTTTATAACATTTTATAACATCTGCCTTTATAACTATTTGATAACATCTGCCTGTGTTCAGGTTCTTTACATTGAATATAGGATGAAGATATGAATAGCAAAAAAGCGCTGCTTTAATATTCTAGGTTGGCAAAGATAAAAAAAACCCAAACCTTGCAAAGGGAATAACAAGTAATTCTACCAAATTAATAATGTATATGTATAATCAAGGATGAAAGAATGAAAATAGTGGGAAAAGGCCTTCTCTTTAAAAAAGATTTGTTTTACAAATTGTACAACATTAGGTCCTCTCTGTAGTGTCTCTAGGATTAGAATAGCACCTTATCTTTATCCATTTTTAGTACTTGAAAGATTTGTTGTAGATTGAAAGACAAGAGTTCTGTTTGCAAACTGACAAAGTCTGTTCTACATTCTGCTTCTAACTACGTGATCAGGTAACTTAAGAGAAGGCTGAGGCACTTGGCAGCTGTACTATGTTTACAAATAAGGGCCCTAGTGGAGCTTATCTGCTTTATGCAGGATCTTTTTCTTTGACAGCTGAAAGCTTGATGCTACAGAGATTGTTTGAATGGTTCTAAATGCTCTTAATGTAAAATGTAATATGCCAAAATGCATATTAATATAGCTGTTGGGGATTTTTTTTTAATATGGAGGATTTCTGCCTTCTATTTGAACTCTCATAAGAATTTCATTTTTTAGATTAAGCATAAATAGTACACTGACTGACTGAGAAAATGTGCGTTTGTGCATTTTCTTCTTTTTCCTATACAACAAAAAATCTGTCAGAATTCTGGTATTATGCTAAGTGTGTATGGATCAGTCTTCGAATTAACTGGATAAGAGAAGAAATGAAGCCAGACTTTCTAGTAAGATAAATGAATATATAGTACATGATGGGGGTTTTAACCCTTTTAATGGGGAAATTTTGCCTCTAGACTGTATTTTAAGGTCTCTTAATTTCTTGAGGTGCTGCTAAGCGCAAATAAAGGAAATATTGCGGGGGCTGTTTATGTCAGCTCTCTGTCAAGTTAGCTGTTTAGATAGGTTAGAAGTTTAGATTAAAATTTAAGTTGTATATTGCAGTTTTTAATATCACAATTCTCCACATAGGACATGTGAGCTGTCTACCTCTATTTCTGGTAAAAAGGCTAACATAGGGATTCTTAGAAAGTACTTCTTTCCATGTGCAGTTTGTCATAGGGGTTTAGTAAGTAAATAGTCTCTTTTCCTACCACCTCCTCTCTGCCTAAAGGAGGCAATGACCCCAGGAGTCATCTTGTAGGAGAACACTGGAAGATACCTTTGCAATATTTTGTTTTTCCTTTTGGAAAAATGAAACACGCTTGCATTAATTTTAGCCAACTGATTTATTTGCCTTGTTTAATGAGAGTTTATATAAAATATATATGAAAATGTTAAGATCAGGCTTTACCCAGGTGTATGAAAAGAAAATAATTATTTTAGACTGATTTAAAAATATAATCATTATTTATATTTAATCATTCTGCCATTAACTGAACAAATAAAATTATGCAACTACTAAAAGAAATACCTTCCATAGGCATCTTTCTCAAATGATGGCAAATCACAGAGGAGCTATTTTTAATCTGTATTAGTAAACATAGCAAACTCATTTCTTCACCTTAAGTACCGCTGTTACTTCTGTCTTCAGAAATAAACCTATGTCAATTGTCATCTTGTCCTTGAGATCTGAGTTTGTCATCATTACTAAGATCATTCTATGGAGTTTGTTATATAACAACTCAATGACCCTCTGCTTGTGCATTTCAGCAAGCTTTTTTAGGTTATTTGTCTAATTTCCTTCCAGAATACTGAATGGTATTACTCCAAATGCCTGATGGACCTTGTTATAGAAGATACACAAAAGGAAGTTACAAGATTCTTTAAAATTACTTTGTAAAATGATGTGGAACATAAGACCTTGATCCAGCAAAATACATGAACATGAACTGTTCATATGCATCGAGTTGGGGAAAGTATTTTGTCAGGTCAGAGACTAGGCCCAAATTCACAAAGGGATTATTATATACCATGATGTTGAAAAGTATGGTGCCTAGTTTATAGAAACCTGGTCTTGGTGGCACAGGCCTGAATTAAGTGCCTACTTCTCCTACAGTGCATAGGACAAATTGTGATATCTTCCATGTTTCAGGGGTGTAGGGTGTAGCCGTGTTGATCTAAGGACATAGGCAGATACAAAGAACCTTGTCTGCCTAGGACAAATTGATTACCTAACAATGGGTTGTGTGTACATATAAACACGTGCACACACAGCTGTGATGGAATATAGGTTTATTGTAATATTTCTGTGAACTGTGTTCATGTTGTTATAATGTTGCGTGCCTCAGTTTCCCCATAAAGCTAATACATGGGGAAGGAATGGTTTAAAGATACAGTTAAGCAAGAGACCTGCCTGTCTATGGACACAAGGTGGACCTTTAGCACCCACAGAGAGCCTAAAATAGCTTTGTTGGCACATCAACAAAGGCAAGATTACCTGCATCTAGGGAGTGGATTGTGATTCACGTAATTATAGAAAGAGGAGGCTGGAGAAGGAGAGTGTCTGCTGGAGAGAACAGATTCTGGAGAGAGTTTAGGAGAGGAGCTTTGTGATATCAGGGGCCTAGAATGACTGAAAATGGAATGGCTGAGTAGCTCTGGGGGTACTCAGAGATGTGATGGCTGAACTGGGAACAGAGGGCTCCTGTAGACATGCACAGAGCCTGCTCTGATGTGCTTGAAATCCAGCATGTCAGAGCAGACTCAATTGAGTCTGCTGGAGCACAGAAATTGATGCACTCCAATTGCCTTTCACATCATGTGTATCACCCTCCCCATGAGTCTCCACACTGAAAAAATGGTGGTGGGAAGCTTTGAAATAAAACACATTCAATGAGCTTTAGTTCAAAGTGTCCCACTGACATTTTTTTCAATATGAGGATGCTGATGCACATGATGCACAGGTGCTTCTAATTAGAAGAGCTCGCTAATTAAAGCACCCAGTACCACATGTAAAAGTGCCCAGAAGGACTACATAAGTCCTTCACAGGTGGAAGCAGAGAAGCTCAGGCTGGGCAGTCTTTGTCCCAAAAAATGTGTTTATTGAAGATATTGTCTGCTGTGCTACTTGAAATTTTAGGTTGTGCTGGATCTTCCCAACAAGAGTAAGAAACTACCTTAGCTATCCTGTATGGAAATGCCGAGTATCAATGTGTTTAAAATCCTGCTCCTCTTAAACCCTGATGATGGATCTACCTGTGGGAGGTAGATGTACCTGAATTTTCAGCACAGAAAATTTAGGCTCATTAAAGTGCTTCTGGGTACACGTCTACACATGCGCCCACATCAGGAGCAAATTGTGCCTGTTAGGAGCAGCCCAGTCCAGGGCTGCTCCTGCCCTACTCTGCCCCCCTACAGCAGCTACAGGGAGCTCCAAGCTCCCCGAGGTGCCAGCTTTGGGCTGGCAGGGGCCACAGAAGTCAGGCCTGGGCTCCCGTATTTGAGGGCAGCTGCTCCTACACAGGCAAATCCCACTTGCCAAAGCCACTCTTTTAAAAGCAGATGAGTATTGAGAAGCTCCCTTCTCCCTGCTTTCCTCCAGTCTTACCTTAATTGCCAGCTCGACTGCAGGACTGCTCTGGGGCATGTGATCTCCCACTTGATAAACTCCCCTCCATAGGGGATGTCATATGACCTTCCCTGGCCTATGCTCATGAAGAAAAAAACCTTTTGCAGAAACTCAGCCTGGAGCATGGCACTATCCAAACACTGACAGTGATGAGGTGCTTAAAGGGTAATAGGGTTTCAGCAGCTACATGGCCAGGGGGTGCTGGGGAAAGGGGATCCCATCCTCCATCCGCATGGCAGTAAGCTGGACAGCAGAGTGGCACTCAGGCCTGTTGGGGCATGCACTTATCTCTGGCACTGATCTGCTCTGCAGCTGGTGGGTGAAGAGCAGGTGGCAGCAATCTGGGATCCCCTTCCCCCAACACCTGCCAGCTGTGCAACTGCTGAAGCCCTAACCACCCTCCAAGTACCTCACTGCTGTCAGCACTTGAATGCTGCCACCCTAGGCCATGTTTCTGCAAAGAGGTTTTTTCATTTGCAAATGCAGGCCAGAGCAGGCTGTGTACTCTGTGGCTTCCCCTAGGGAGGAAAGATGATCAAGCAGGAGATCATGTCTCCTGGAGGAGTTCTGTGGCAGCACTGGCAATTAAGGTGAGACCAGAGGGGAGCAGGGAGAAAGGAACTTCCAGACAGTTGTCTGCTTTTAAAAGGGTGGCTTTGGCAAGTGGGAATCACCCATGCGGGAGCAGCTATAGCCTGGAGCTCCATGTGGCTGGGAGGGAGCTGCCACCAGAGCCAGGACACCTCTCTTCCTCCCCACCCCAAAGCTAACGGTTATCCAGGCAGGTGTTGTGGCCCCCTGCTGCCTGAGCTAACCAGGAGTAATCTGCTGACTGGGAGCAATTTGCTCCTGATCAGCATCTACGTGTGTCCTACTGAGCATTAGTTAATGCACCATTTTTCTTGTACCTGTATGTATTGCTACTAGCAAATGGCTCATTAGACTAATCTAATGCACAGTAATTGCCATGTACATGTAGATTGTTACACTTTTTAATGCACAATATATTAGTCTAATGCACAGTAAAGCATCTCATGTAGATGTACCTTATAATTAGCAAAGTACTGTCTTATACCCAGAATTCCTTTTTATTCCCTTTGCAAGAAGTCATGCTCCCTCCCACCATCTCTCTTTAGTGATTAGGGCACATGTCTAGAAAAGGGGTGTCCTTGGTTTTAGTCCTCTGTTCTGAGGACTGTTCCATACAATTTCCACGAGATGATCATTAGATAAAATGTATTAATGAATATTCATAAATGGGAAACTTTACAAACAGCTTTTTCATTAGATGATTGGTGAGCATTTATTTATGCTACATAGCCAACTCTTTATTGAAACATGATGTGTTCTGATTCTTAAAGATCTGAAGGGGAAAGTATTTATAGAGCTTATGCTGCCAGTGCCACAGAGCCTGAGTGAATGAGAGGACACGTTGCATTGAATACTATTTAATTATAACTTTGGCAATTATTGCAATATATTTAAAAACTGTACCTTAATATATCTCTGGCTTGTGTCATATCTACCCTGTATCCTCAGCATCATTAAGATTCTTATCCTACAAAACAGTGGTTCTCAACCTTTTTAGACTTGTGACACACCTTGGAAAATTCCAGCTCTTCATTTTCATTCTTATTTTGACTACAGAAAAATAATACAGCAATTTTTCTGTTTATAAAAACTCAGAGACACCACAGGTATGGATTTCTATTAGATTCAGAAGATAAACCTAGAGATTTCAAATATTGTGTAATACCCTTTTTAATGTAATTTTCAGTAACTCTTTCTTTCTGACCCATTCAGCCCTCCTTTCCACCATTCCACAGTGATTATATGTCAGCATTAACAAAACATCAGAGTGCTGTATAATCTGTAATTTATATGTATATATATTAACACATTTGTATATAGTATATGTTAGTATATATAGACAGGGATCTGAGGCATGAAGGACCTGAGAGAGTTATATAAGTTCACACAGGAATCTTATTTCAGGGCACAAAATGAACTCTAGCTCTGAAGCCAGCCCTGGAAGTTCATCTTCAGAAAAATGGGTCATCTCTATGTTTGATGTACTATGCCCTGTCCAGAAGAAATGGCCAGGTAAGAAGCCAGTGGGCACGTCTACACAAGATGCTAACTGCGCAGTAGCCAAATAATCCTGCACAGTAGCACATCAGAGCACCAACAGTGCTAATATGCTACTGCACAGTATTATTAGGCTACTGTGCAGTAGTATCACTAAAAAGGCATTCACCAGCACTACTGTGCAGTAACTCTGCACAATTATTTAGTATTTGTTCTGCACATTTATTTAGTACTTGCTTACACAAATGCTAAATAAGTCTGCAGTAACCACTTCACATAGCATCTCATATAGATGTGCCTGCTATTCTCCAATTGTTGGGAGTGCATGTGGGGAAGAGGGGAGTTAAAATTCTTGCTAAATTGATATGGAATGCTATGTTCAGTCAATACCTCTCCTGTAAAATCTGAAAGCCATTACTGCTC
>NW_005843191.1:226020-234540 GCF_000455745.1 Alligator sinensis
AAATGAAAAAAGAGCATTTTCCCTCTTCCCACCCGCTCGTATCTTCCTGGCTGCTAGGAAAGTAGCTGTTGGGTCTCTACCTTTTTATTTTTCTGTCAATCTTTTGATTGCAAGGTGCAGTAAAGTCTCTACTGAACTCTTAGCCTTCATTATGGGCTTTCCTTACCATTTAATAATTCCAGTGTCTTCCTTTGCTGCTCATACCTTTGTCAGTCAGTAGCAGAATGAAATTGAGCTGATTGTTTTCTTATTGCTGCCCATGGGAGTCTTTTTCCATTCTTATACAGCTCAGTTGTGTCAACCCATTTAGCAAGCCTGCACAAGTTAATTTCCCAAATTTTAGCAGATTGTAGGATCTAGAAAATTTTATAAAGAGTGGAGCTTTCTTAGTGGCTGATGGCACTTTTCTCCCAAAAACTTACCAGGTGAATGGATTTTTCATTAGCAGTGTTCCAAAATATGATTATGAGGTATAGTTCAGTTTACAAGAAAATGGTTAGCTTAGATGTATTTAAATAGAGGGAAATAGCTTCTTATTTTCTGAATAATTTTCTTCAGAATCAAGATATGTCACCAGTGCATTGTTGCCATTAAAAATCGTCTTTTTTTCTAAAATATGCTAGCTCTTGAGTGCAACATTAGAATTTTTTATAGCAGTTTAAAATACAAAACACTTATTGTTGGTTAATTAGCACTAGGTAGCTGTCCACAAGAACATAACTATATAATAGCATCCAAACAACAAGATTTAATTGATTCTTCTATGCCCCATTAAAAATGCATTAAGAGCCTAAAAGATTAAAATAAAAAACAGGAAAAATTCCCAGGCTGGCCTTTATCTGAGACTGAGGAAATCTTAAAAAACTCTTGTATATGGGGTAGTTTTGCATTTCTTAGTGCTTAACAGACCTCCAAATGCTCTGGAGTAATGATACAGCAGATAAAACAAGAAATTGTTGCTGAACGTCAAACACAGTTCTTTGTTTTGTGGGTTTTGTTGGGTTTTTTTAACCACTGCAGGATGAGGTGAATGAGTTGAATTCACCCTCATACATTATTCATAAAACCTGAGCTAACATGATCATTCTTCTTAGTTAAAGCCACTGTAAATAGCATAGCTGTTCATTTTAGAAATGTTAACACCATGAAGACACGTTAATATGGAATGTCAGTGTCTTAAATCTCTATTGCTATGTAAAAAAAATCTATGTATACCAAAATGAAAATATTTTTTCACAAGTCCCTGCTTTATTCCAGTCCTGACTGGTGCCTCCTAATTTTTTTAATAATACAAAATAAATTCAAGTATAGTATGAAGGATAATGGTTCACATACCTTTATACAATACATTCACCAGGCTTTGTCAGTGGCATTCTATTGCTTGTCTTTGTCTTGTATTGAAAAGAAATAATTAATGATGAAATCCTTGTTAATTGGAGGTCTGCTGACACGTCTCCTAAGTTCACGTCCATTTTGCTTGCAGGCCAGAAATCCTATTTTTATTCCCTTCCTGGACAATTTGGAGATTGTGCATGTTGTTCACTGAATGGATGATGGTAGCACCTAAAGATTGTAGACAAGCTCAGTGCTCCATTCTGCTAGATACTGTAAATACATTTAATAAAACAGTCACAAAGCTGGCATACTTTGCAGATTTAGGCTCCTAGCCTCCTTACAAAGATGGGCGTTTGCTAACTAACCTGTAACTGGCAAAGCAGCAACAGTAAATACATGTGTGAGAACCCTTTATGGTCTCCAACTGACAGAAGAGGTGATGACTTCTGAAGTAAAAGCTATAGCTGAGCAGCTCATCCTTAACTCAACAATCTAATACAAATTAAGAAGACTGTGAACTACACAAATATGAATGATCTGTTTAGGGTTATAAATTAAGCTTAAACAGACATGACTGAAAAAGGGAAATGCAACTATCTTCATCTTAGGGTGTGTCTACATATACTGATTTAAGGTGCTTTGCCCTGATTTAAGTCACATTAAGTGCATGCATCTATATATGTATGCCCTTAATGCACGTTAAATGGTGATTTTAGGCTATTCATGCCTAAATTTGATACCTGACAAAGCAGGTATCAAATTTAGGTGCAAACAGCTAAAGCACATTAATGCGTATGTAGACACGTTAAGGCACATTAATGCTGTATATGGACTGACCCTGGGACTAACTTTAGTCCCATGTCAGTCTGCATACATGGCAGTAATGTGCTTTAACATGTGCATGTGTAAATGCAAGCCTAAATTGCCTTAGTGCACATTAAGTTTATGTGCATTACATTTAGGCACACCTAAATCATCTCTCTTGCCCAGTATCATGGAGGAAGTTTGTAGCGGAGCTTGAACTGAAGTCTAGTGCCTCAATTTCAAGATCATCCTTATGTGGAATCAATTTGGTAAATCATTGTTATAAAAGGATTATACACTTAAAGAATCATAGAAAAAAGGTATGGAGGAGACCTTGAAAGGTCACTTAGTCCATTCTCCCACTCCAAATAAAGATCAACTGTACCCAGCTCATTCTTGCTAGTTGTTTATGATACCATAGTGTAGACCAGTGAATCTCAACCAGGCTGTTGTATTACCCTGGTGCGCCTTGTTATCCTTTTAAGTGTGCTGCACAATGTTAAGTGTGCAAACAGGGTTCATGAGATAAACCCAGAGATTTCAAATAGAAATTTATAATGTTTAAAACCTTTCTGAGCTATTTTGGATTTTCTGCGTTCTTTGCAGCAAAGACCACATTGCTTTATTGGTTTTCTGTAGTCAAAAAGCAAGTGAAAAGTAAGAGCTGGCATTTTCTGAGAGATGCCTGGAGTCTGAAAAGTTTGATAACCACTGGCTTAGACAAACCATGGCATGGATATAAATATGGATAGCTTAGAATATGTTTTTTTTTTTTAAATCTGCATACTTAGATTGTAGGATGGTTATGATATAAAAATAAATACATATCTAGAGTAAAGAGATCCTTAATCACTTGGAAGCTTTTGAAAAATGTAGAAAAAAACCTCACCCCCACCTCATTTCTGAGAATCATGTGAGTTACAAATAAATACATTGAAACTCTGTTCTTACTGGATAATTCAAAGATGCTTTTTAGCTTGAATGTACATAGTGTACTATTTCAACCAGAACAGATTTGGAAGCAGTTAGTTATGTGGTTAATTACATTACAGGCTTTAAGAAGGATTATGTGATACATAATGAAAAGACATCTTTTCCCCTTCATACCTGATATTTACCTGAAGCCCATAAAAGTCTGAGCTTGGCTTTTGGAAGCAATGTAAGACCTTTTCTTTTGGGCAGTTTAGCAGGTGGGGTTAAGCTTAGGTATTCCTTGGAGAATGGTGTTTATTTTTTGTTATTATTTTATTTGTTTTTATGATTTTGTTATTGTAAGCTGCCCTGAGCTTTTGTGGGGAGAATAGCATAGATATCAAATAAATAAATAACCATGCCTGGGTACAATCATCAGTGGTTGGAAACCATAGTGTGAAGATTTTGGATATTGAAATGGGTTACATTCATTCTGTGAAGTGGGGCAAAAGAAAGCTTTCTGAACCTAGAGCGTGTGTATATGTCTCTCTAGTCTTCTAGTTAGGATGCTTAGGTGGATTTGAGCCACTTTGGCAGAGAAGAGATTGATTCTGAGTCTCCATTCAATTATGACAGTGGATTAGTGTCATAATTTCCTTTTGGGTTGAATGGAAGTGTTTGTTTTTTGCAGTTTTGGTGGGAAGGGAGGTGGTTCCTTTTTCAGTGAACAGAACTGTGTAATCCATACCAGTCCCCTCCCCTCCCTCCAATTTCTTCCCCCCACATTTTTGACTGGACTAACTAGTCTGAGTTTGAGGTCAGAATAGATTATCATAGTAGTCTCTTCTGTCCTTAGAGTTTATGAATCTATTTCTAGTAGAACTAGGACATTTTTTAGTTTCCTTCCCTGAAATCCACATTGGAAGACAAGCAATCTTTCAGTAAACTTTTTTTCTGTAGGCTGTGCTAATGGAAGGTCACTACTAACTTAGCCACTGTGTTCCTATAATGAAACTTGTATTATCTGTAAGGCAGACAAGCTAATAAAAATCAAACTAACATAACTTTCTCCCCACAATCAAAGGTAGATTTTGTTAGAGGTTAAATCCTAACTTTTAAGGCATGTGTGTATTTTTCCTCACAGCTTCCTTATAACGTTGAAGTTGGCAGATGATCCCTATTCAGAGCTCAAACTAGGACAAAGTTGCAGAATAGTGCTTCAGTGAACTCCTTGCCAGAGCTCTGAAGTCTGGCACACAGTCAGGCATGTGAAACATAGCTTGCAAGTTCTCTGTTACTTGCTTACTAAACTTGCTTCTTATTCCTAAAAAACAAATCTGCCCTTCTTTAAGATTCACAGTAATAAATCATGCTTAACAATATCAACACTGCACTGCTCATCTGTTGAAATGCAATATGCCACAAGCTAGACAAAGACCTATGACTGGTCAAAATTCAGGCAGAAAAGACACATAAAAGGAAAATTTTCATCAAGAAAGTTACAGCTTCAACCTTATGTGTACTGAACTATGAAGTATAATAAAGCTTCATATAAAATATGACTGATTTTCTTATGAGGATTGTTGTTTTCCCTGTCCCTTTCTTTCCTCCTTCTATCTCACTTCTTAAGTACTAGTTCTAGTCTTGCTAATTATTTTCTTCTCCCCAAACTTCCTCTTAACTTCTCCTTTAAGCTCTGTTCTGTCCTGTTATAACTTTCCAGTCGTTCCTAGTCCAAAGCGTATTCTAGTCTCTACTTGCTTTGTCTCCACTATTGGGTGTATTCCTCTAACCCATTTTATATTTCCTCTGTGATAAATTCAGATAGTCTGTGTCCATGCAGCCCTCTTAAATGTAGCACTTTTTCTGTATTTTTCTAATACATGATTTGTCTTGTGCTAGCTTCATATGATCTTCATAGATATGACATTTCTCTCAACACTTAAATATCAGTTGTTCCCCAACTATTGTAAAATTTTGTGTTGCACTGGCTGTTTGCCACCCTCCACCCAATAGGATAACACACTATATCTAATTTATCAAGCCCTTTGGGTTGAAAGGTATCTTTTGGTTAGTAGTTTTCAGAAATTAGATAATTTCATTTGAGCCTGTATGTGTGTGTTTAAGTACTGTTTGCATCTCACAGGTTAAATGGAAATAGAGGTACTGGGATCAAAAAGATCTGAATACGTGAGTGACAAAACAGTACCAGTGTTGTTTAGGGAATCCTGTCTGTTGGTTGTGTGTTTACTGCAATCTGCTCTGAGTCTTTTGGATGAGGTAGGATGTAAATGTACTAAATCAGGGGTGGCCAACCTGCACAATCATGGGTGGTATGAGCCGCTTTTGTGTGTGGCAGATTAGGGAGGGGATAGCACAGATAAAGCAGGGAGCTGAAAGCAGAGCAGCTAGTCAGGCAGGGAACAGAAAACAGAGCAACAGATTGGGAAGGGGGCAGGGGTGGCTCTTGGGGAGCGTGTGAGGCTAATTAATGGCATGCCTACCAAAAAGGTTGGCACCTACTGTAATAAATAAATGCCATGAGATTGAAGTAAAGTTTGTGAGGACCTCAGCATAGTGGGGGGAAGGGTCATGTGTTCCTAGACAGCACTTGTAAACCTCTCATTGGCAAAATTGGAAAACCGCTCAGTTATGATGAGCAAGACCAAGAGGTCAGAGAAAGTTACCTGCTGAAGTATTCCAATCGTGGGACAAGTCTGGTCCTCAGACTAGCATACAGCATTCCCCAAACTACTGTAAATCATGTCCAGCTTCCTTTGTACCAAGGTACTGTTGTGGCTGTGGATCATTGAGGCATGAAGAGACCCTGCTTTGCCCCTCTCTGTGAGGAATCTCTCTTACTCCTGGGCTAGGAGAGTTATGATCAAATAGATATGCTACATTCCACCCCGCCATGGGATTCCTGTCAAGCAAAAGAAATCGAGGAGAATTAGTTAAAGTAACTTTCTAGTTGCTTTGTCCTATAGCTCTGACACACATCAGCTGGGGCAGACTCAAAAATTGGGCCCATGACTGAGAACAGGCAATGGAAGAAAAATGCCTTGGGTGAAGTGAAAACAAAGCAGGCATCACTGAAACTTTTGTTTTCAGGTGTTCTTAAATGTGAACTGGACCAATTCTATCATGGTAGCATAAATATAACATGCTAGAAAAAATGTGGGGGAACAAATTTGGATCTAAGTAAACATATTTGGTGCTATATTACTCATGTTCTTGGAGCCTATGCTTCTCATGAATGGTTATGTTGTTGAATTAGAAATGGGACCATTCAGTTTTAAACTTCCCTTGAAGACTACAAAATACTGTAGTAGTACAAATAGCTCTGATTACAGTTACAGGTAAGTAGTCTATATTAGATTTGATTTCCTATATCTCCTACGTTTAGTAATCTCCTACATTACATTAACAACTATAAGACCACCTGGAAACACTCTCACTGTAAGCATTGGCATCTCCTCAATGATGTTGTTGTACAGGCCCATGATCGAATGAATGTCTATGTCACATGAACCATATGAAGAATTAATGACTGCTCAACAGACCACCATCTTGTCAGATCTGTTATGAACATCCAGCTTTCTCTGAAACACTGAACACAACTGAAAGCAATGCGAAGGACTCTCAACACCAAATCTCTTCAAGACCTGAAGGTCTGTAAGAATCTCCAACAGTGTCTCCATGGAAAGCTCTCTGCCCTGCCCACAAATGAAGGCAACATTGAGGAACTCTGGAAGGGATTTAAAACTACAGTCCACATGGCCTGAATCCATTGGCTATACTACCCATCAACACCAGAACTGGTTTGATGAGAGTAACAATGAGGTCCAAGTGCTCCTCGACCAGAAGCGAAGGGCTCATTTTGGTTGGCAAGGTGACACCTTATCTCAGCAGAAAAAGGAGACATATCATCTCGTCAAAGCTGAAGCTCAAAGGAGGATCCAGGAAATAAAAAATCAGGGGTGGCAAGATAAAGACAAAGAGATCCAGCTCTGTTGACAAACATGACATGCATAGCTTTCTTCCAACCTCCCACAGTCCTCAGTGCCTTAGCAAGCGGGGAATGAGCAGGGCAACTTCCTCAGGTATCAAAGTGAAAGGCACCAATTGGCACTGCACAGCCAGGGCAGGATGCAGGACGGAGCCATGAGTGGCCCCTTGGGGGACATGGGAATGGGAGGAGGGTGGCTCCCACCGCTGCATGCACACCCAGGCAAGCATGGGGTGGAGTATGCCCCCTGGATCTGTGCATGGGGTGAGGGCAGGCAGGCTGCTGCTGCTGGCTTTGATTTGGGCACCAAACTTCCTTGCCACAGCACTGACAGTCCTACTTTCCTGAGATCTCAGGATGGCTCAAGGTAGCTCAAAGACAATTAACATACCCATGCTAGATGGAAAAAACACTTTGAGGCACTCTTGAATTGTAAGCCAATTGTGACAGATCCTGCTATGTAGTCCATCCCCCAACACCCTCAAAGAGATTCCTCCTATCCAAGGAGAAGTCTGGCTTGCTATCAAGGAAACCAAGAACAACAAAGCTACTGGACTGGATGCCATACCTGCTAAAATCTACAAGGTTGGGGGCCAGGAACTGGTGCTGAGACTCCACAAGTTTGTCCTTTGAATTTGGAATAATGAAGAGATAACTGGGAACCTGAGGAATGCCAACATCATGACTGTCTTTAAGAAAGGAAACAAATCTGTGCATGGGAACTTTGGAGGTATCGCTCTCCTTTCCACAGTAGGGAAAAACCTCTCCCTCATCCTGTTCAACTGTCCTCTACCTCTTGCTGAGGAGCTACTGCCAGAATCTCAGTGTAGTTTCAGACCATCCCATGGGGCAACAGACATGATCTTTGTTGCCCATCAGATCCAAGAAAAGTGTCGGAAACAACATAAGGACCAGCATGAAAACTGCATCAGAGAGACCAACTGGCAGCTTCGGCAGTGGTGTCTCGAGGCAGGCTTCGGCTTCCTGGACTACGACCTGCACATTACGACGAGGGACATGCTCAGTTGGGATGGGCTTCACCTGTCCCCCAAAGGTAAGCGTGTGTTTTCTTCTAAGTTGGCGGATCTCCTCCGGCGGGCTTTAAACTAGGCTTGTCGGGGGGAGGGGAAGATGACGGCGGAGGAAGCTGTGGACCACCAATCCATGTGGCACCCACAAGGACAGCCCAGCCTGAAGAAGGAGAACATTGGGAACCTGCAAGCCATGGGGCGGCCAGCACAACAGCACAAGTAAGCAACGAGAAGGTAAGAAATAAGGGGCCCCTTGGGACTCGGAGTGGGGGGGGCAGCAAAGGCACCAGTCGCAGGGCTCAAGTGCCTATATACTAATGCTAGGAGCATGGGGAACAAGCAGGATGATCTAGCGCTCCTGCTTGCACTAAACACCTATGACTTAGTAGGGCTAACGGAAACCTGGTGGGATTCATCCCACGACTGGGC
>NW_005843191.1:235160-235771 GCF_000455745.1 Alligator sinensis
GCCAGTTCTGTAGCTTTCTTTGCATAGTGCATTTCTTTTGCATTATAGCAGTGCACGATGAAAGGAGTCACTGCCATTTGTATTAGGATTTGCGCCACATTATTGGCCAGTCTTAATGTAAGCACACGTGGCGGCTAGCTATTGGCTTGCTAGCCGTACAAAAGGCTTGGGTGGTTTCCGCCCAAATCGGAGAGAGAGAAAGCACGTGGAGTTCGGGAAAGGAGCGTGAGGATCTCTAAGCGCTGCTGATCCATACGAACCCAGCTTTTTCCTTAAGAGGGCAACAGAGGTTTAATTTGTCGAACCCACGGAGCTTCAACAACTCCACGGGACTTATTTACCGTCCCCTCGGAGCCTTAATGACCCCGAGGTAACTAACCTCTAGCCTCTCCCCGTCGCCGATCACAGCCCAGACGTATCCCTATCCTAAGGACCCAATTGTCGAGCCCACGGACTTTAACAGCTCCGGGGGACCTGGGAACCGAGTAACACTCACGGAGATACAGCTACTCTGTGGGAACGAATTCTTGAACCCCACGTAGCCTGATTCACTCCGGGGTCAAGGAACCGAGTTTATTAGAGTCCTCCACCGAAAACTCAAGCGGAGCTGA
>NW_005843191.1:236901-277570 GCF_000455745.1 Alligator sinensis
GCAGGGAACAGCTGCAAGCAGATCTGGACAGGTTGGACAAGTGGGCAGAAAACAACAGAATGCAGTTCAACAAGGAGAAATGCAAAGTGCTGCACCTAGGGAGGAAAAATGTCCAGCACACCTACTGCCTAGGGAATGACCTGCTGGGTGGCACAGAAGTGGAAAGGGATCTTGGAGTCCTAGTGGACTCCAAGATGAACATGAGTCGGCAGTGTGACAAAGCCATCAGAAAAGCCAATGGCACTTTATCGTGCATCAGCAGATGCATGACGAATAGATCCAAGGAGGTGATACTTCCCCTCTATTGGGCGCTGGTCAGACCGCAGTTGGAGTACTGTGTGCAATTCTGGGCACCGCAGTTCAAGAGGGATGCGGATAACCTGGAGAGGGTCCAGAGAAGGGCCACTCGTATGGTTAAGGGCCTGCAGACCAAGCCCTACGAGGAGTGACTAGAGAACCTGGACCTTTTCAGCCTCCACAAGAGAACGTTGAGAGGCGACCTTGTGGCTGCCTATAAGTTCATCACGGGGGCACAGAAGGGAATTGGTGAGATTTTATTCACCAAGGCACCCCCGGGGGTTTCAAGAAATAATGGCCACAAGCTAGCAGAAAGCAGATTTAGACTGGACATTAGGAAGAACTTCTTCACAGTTTGAGTAGCCAGGGTCTGGAACGGGCTCCCAAGGGAGGTGGTCCTCTCCCCTATCCTGGGGGTCTTCAAGAGGAGGTTAGATAAGCATCTAGCTGGGGTCATCTTTTCCTGCCTATGCAGGGGGTCGGACTCGATGATCTATTGAGGTCCCTTCCGACCCTAACATCTATGAATCATATGTCCCTCATTGACCTCACCAAGGCCTTTGATTCCATAAATCATGAGGCCTCGTAGAAAGTACTGAGCAGAGTTCGATGTCTTGAAAAGTACATCAAAGTGCTGAGGCTTCTCCATGATCAGATGACTGTAACTGTTCTTTGTAGCAATTCCGAGACAGATCTATTTGTCATCTGAACTGGGGTCAAGCAAGGATGCATCATCACTAGGCCCTGGTTTAAATTGCGGCCCAGCTCATTAATATAATGGCCTGATCATGGTGGGGGCACCATTTTCACTCCTAGATTGTGGTGCCCCCTATCCCCCCACTGCCCCTGATTGATTGAGTGGGCCAGTTTAGGGTCAGGTTTAATTGCAGCATCAGAGGCCTTGCTCTGATGGCCACTGAAAAGCCCCCAGCCTCCCCCGGCCCCGCTTTCCTTCCCACCATCTCACTGGAAGAGATAGGAACAGCAGGAGCTGTTGGGCAGAGGGGAGGGGCCGTTCGACAAGCACCAGAGTTTATTGCATCACATTAATATGCATGTGTAGACACACCCAGAATGTATTATTGTAATTCTTTCATTCTTCCTATGAAATAGGGAAGGCATAATTTTAAAATACCATCACCTCAAAAGTGTTTTACCTTTCAAATCGACTTTAGACTTTTTCCTGAGATGGAAAATATCAGATCTGGTAGAAGTATCTGCATGGGAATAGAGCAGGATGGTGGGTTGGAGTAAAACTTTGGAAAGGTCTAAAAACCAGGAGCTCAAGTATGAGTTGTACTTCAGAGCTGGCAAAGGGTATGTGATAAACTTACTTATTACATTTAATGGTTTAGGTACCATAGAGGAGTCACAATGCAGCTACTGGTTAACAATTCTCCTGGGGTATGGAAACTCTCACTGCCAAAAAAAAGGGTTGATTCTAGGTCCATGCCTTTCCTCTTCTTCAGTCCCTCATTTCCAGCATGGACAAGTATTATGCACCGGGAAGCATTTAATGGCTATAGAAGAGGTTTGGTGGAAATCTGCTTAACTGTTTTTACAAGTCACATCAGTAGCAAGACTTACAGCTGCTTGCAAATAAGTTGCATTGGGGTCAGAGTGTTAGCATCTGGGATCTGTGGCTGTCCCTTCACCCTGCACCTTGTCAACCTCTTCTTCACCAAACAGCTTACTGGCACAGAAGGGAATATTGTATAAGAATGTCAAGTTAGTGTGATGATAGGTGCTTTAGCAAATTTTCTAGCTGTTAAGGTAAATTCGATTGGGTTATATATGTAACCCCGGTGGTACTCCAAGAGGTACCCCCTCTCCAATTGAAGGGATCAAAGCAGGTGCACAAGCACTGTGGGAGGTGTAGGGACTCTCCTCCCCCTATAGAGCAGAGCCAGACCACAAATGGGGCCTTAACCATATACTTTTTAATGAAAGAACAGTACTGGGAACATAACAGGCATAAACCAGGGGGTATAGGGGACACCACAACACCCCAAAGGGACAGGATTCAACAAAGGTTAGACGCTTACAATCATTGGCAAAAAGACAGAGTTAACAAAATATCAAACACAAACAGCAGAACAAACAATACTGGTTGGTGAAATATAAAAGACACAAAATACCAAAAATATAGGGCCTAGGTACCTGGAGGGTGGGGTGGAAACACGATGAACCCTTTCCACTGCAACAAAGATTCCTTTCTGTTATTTCACTCACCCCAAGACACTTCAGCTGGGACTTGAACTCAGGTTTCCCACATGGTGGTCAGAAAAATCTACCACGCAGCCACTAGTTTTGGTACTGTGCTAAGCTGCTAGGGGTCTTGACCTTTCTGGGGCCCCGGGCTCACATCGAGCTGCCTGGCCTCTTACTTGAGGAGCTGGAAGCAGAGCTGGGACCCTCTCAGGTCGTTGCTCACATCCTTGCTGGATCTGGGGAGCCTCTCCTGCTGGCCACAGCCTCTTGTAGGGAATCCTGGAGCCCAGCAGGAAGCCTCTCCTGCTGGCCACATGCTGCGCTGCTGAGGGTCCAACTACTGTCTGCAGGTTCCACTCCTTCAGGCTCTTCTAGGGCAACTGCTCCCACCCTGCTGGCCCAGCTCTTTGAAGCTCCTTCCTTGTGATCCCTCACTGGTCTCTCCTGAGTCAGCCGTGCTACCCCTTTTATCCCCCTCCAGGTGACCCAAGGGGCCAATCAGGGGACATGGAGGGTGAGTCTCTGGGGCCTGATTGGTGAGTAGAGGGAATCCCAAGTCCTCCAATCATCTTTTGCCCTTTCAAAACCCCTGGGCTAAGTCACTGCCAGCTAGCCCGTCACATCTGTATCCGAAGGTAAAAAACTGTTCTTGTGATTTCGGCAGTATCATGCATTGCCAATAACGAAAATAGGAACATTATAATCAGGGATCCTGGTTTTCTCTGATAAAAAAATCCCCAGTTTTTAGATTTAAAAAAGGAACCCAAAATCTACATTTTTCTCTGATTAAAATGAAACACTTTTTTATATATATATAGATATATCGAGATATATATAGTGGTATTTTATTTTAATTGTGGAAAAAAATGGATTTTGGTTTATTTCTTTTAATCCTAAAATTGGGGATTTTTTTTTTTTATTAGAGAAAACCAGGATCCCTGATTATAACTAAGGTTCTACTGAACTCAAGGCAGCTGCTGGCCAAGTTTGTATCCAGATCATTGGGCTGGCAGCGATTATTTTGTGGGTGAAGTGTAA
This sequence comes from Alligator sinensis, assembly GCF_000455745.1. Classification (NCBI taxonomy): domain Eukaryota; kingdom Metazoa; phylum Chordata; order Crocodylia; family Alligatoridae; genus Alligator; species Alligator sinensis. The sequence goes on from NW_005843191.1 coordinate 240,448, forward strand.
TAGGGCATCCCTGTACCTCTGATTGTCTAAAAGGCCTCAATGCCCATCCCCCCTCACTGCTGATTGGCTGCAAGAGCTGTCTGCCATGCAGCTCCATCCCTCACCACCAATTAGTGGAGAGGGGCAGGGCCATATGATGGACAGCTCTTACAGCCAGTAACCATTGAGGGGTGGAGGTGGCAGGCATCTTGCTATGCCCTCACCCTGGGGTGCTATGTGACTGGGTTGCAGTGACCATAAGGACTGCTGGCTCCCCAGAGGGAGTCAGTGTTTTATCTTGGTAAGATTTTGTTTTTTTTCAGTGAGCCCGCCAAAAGCATGGAGCCCACCCAAAATAATGGTTTCTGCAAAAATCCTGAACTTGTGATTTTGGTAGGTCCCGATCTATAACTTCTTACCTATTTTCTGATTTTTTTTTTATTTTATTTTATTTTTTGTTCTGCTTCTTTAGCTTTGGTGAGTAGTGATGCATTCTGAATATCATTATTTCTGATAGACTAACTAATGTCAAATGTTAACAAATGAGTTGCTTGCTCTATGATACTGGTGGAATTTCAATGCTGTAACTCCCCACACTGGCACTGTAATAAGTATAATATATTAGTTTTAATTTATAAATTAAACTATTATGAGAAAGATAGTAGAGAAATTATATGTTCTTCTGCAACTAATAAAATAATGTCTTTTCTGAGATGCTTGTATGGTCAAGCTGATAGCTTTCTCTATATACATAGTGTATTTGAGCTCACGTCAGACCTCCCTTGCTGGAATTAGGCTATATACTCTGTGAATATGCTGACGATATGGGCTCCAGGAGAAAAAAAACCAAAACAAAACAGGCTCTGAAAACAAAATGTTAACACTTTTGTAAATCTGCCAAGTTTTTCAATGTAACTGCCAAAGGTTTGATGTTCTGAAGAACACAGCGGAATTGCTAACATGCATGCTGCATAAATGACTATTCATTAGAAAGATGCTGTAGTTTATATGTGACTGCTTTCTTTGGCTGACTAATATATCAAGTATGGTACTTGTTTTGTACTGTGAAAAACTTTCTCCATTACCATAGTAACCTCTTGCATGTTGGCGGAAGCTGATGTCATTCATGGTATTATTCATTCCAAGTGAATTGGTCCTCAAAGTGCTAACAAGTCCCAGGGAGATAAAGAGGACTGAGTATACATTCTGATTAAACATGACTTAACCCTTTCACCTCATGAGGTCCTTACACACACACACACACACATATATATATACACACACACACACATCTTTTTTTTTAGTTTATGTAGTATTGCTAGGGAAAAGGTTAGAAAATTATATTTATTTATCATGCTTTTACTGTAAAGAGCATTTTAAAGTCAAGGCTCCCCTGTCATTTATAATTTTTGCTCACTGATTACCAGGGATCCTGATTTTCTCTGATAAAAACAAATCCCCAATTTTCAGATTTAAAAAATTAACCCAAAATCCACATTTTTTTCCATGATAAAAATGAAACACCACACTACATACATACATACATACATACATACATACATACATACATACTCTATGTATGTATGTATATATATACTGTTGAAACACCACACTATATAGGTATGTGTGTGTGGTGTTTCACCACTATATCTATCTATCTATCTATCTATCTATCTGTATGTAGTGCGTTGTTTCATTTTAATAATGGAAAAATGTGAATTTTGGGTTATTTTTTTAAATCCTAAAATTGGGGATTTTTTTTATCAGAGAAAACAAGGATCCCTGCTGATTACTAAGTGTTGTCCTTAAACTTTTGTTTTTCAAAGGAAAACTAGCTTTAATGTTTCTTTTTATCTCCCCAAATAAAGCACTGTCTTTCTATATTTAAGTAAGGCTTGGGTAGTTAACTGCATGCATACCTATTTTTCACTTTGAAGTCCCCTTATAACCACTCTTAGATGGATATCCATTCTGATTTATTTTTCTATCTTCTATCTGAATATCTTCTATGAAAGTATTTTGTCTCTACTATGGATTATTAAGCACTTGATCCTGCACCATTAAAAAGAATGGACAATTTGCCTTTGATGACAAAGGAAACATGATCATATCCATGGAAGGAGACAAATCTTCCTACAAAGTATTTATAATGCAAGTCCCCTTATACTTTCTGCAATTTCCTTATGTGCAAGAAATGTATGCATCATATATACTATTCAAAAATATATTAAAAATGTGTGTTAATACTGTCTCTTTTTTAGGTCTGTATAACATTTTCTTTATCGCGTCTGTCAAATGGCTCACTAATTTTAAACCTCAATCAAATCTGAAAGATTCAATCTTTTACAAGTTTCCCTCGCTTTATGCAGGTTCTGTATGTGCAAATTCGCTCCTATGCGATGACCCTTTTTATACCAAAACTTCATTAGATGTGAGGTAAATTCACTCTTATGGAATTGGTGTGGTGAAAGCCTACAGTCAGCTGCTTTGTGTGGTGCACTGTGGGAGCGATATGCACCAAAATAGTCTTCTGTGTACATCTGTGCTCCTCGCTCGTTGTCTGTGACATGCGTTTCTGTAGTTGCCATCCCCATTATGATAGTGCCCTGTTCTTGTGTGTACTGTCTGCTGTTGGTGAGTACCAAAATTGTCTTGTAAAAGTGGTAGAAATGGGTCTGAGGTTCAGTACAGTTGAGGTCTTGGAACATATCCCTATTAGTTACATTGTAAAGTGGCTTCCCTTTATGCAAATTCGAGTTATGTGCCATTTTCCAGGAACGCATGTACAGCATAAAGCGAGGGATACCTGTATGTATATTAGTCCTTATTATAAGAGGCAAGGATTTTTAGCGATGTCATTTATTGGAACAACTGTATAAAGCTTTTGTATAAGTTTGAAGTACCAGCATTTCTATATCACATTTCCAGTTTTCAGTCAGAAATTTTTAGCATATTTTTTGCTGAAAAGTCTAACTTGATTTTTTTTTTCTCCAGACACAAAAACCAGCCATATCTTCCTATGGTGTATATTGAAGGTAATAGGGGAAAGGAATCCCCATGTGGTACTTAAATGTTTCCATCTCGGCAAAGCCCTTTCTACACAAGTATGGTGTGTGTTTGTGTGTTCACACGTGCATGTGTTATATCAGGATTTCAAAAGCTTCTAATTAACTTCAGTACAACTTGTACTCCAACATCCTGTAGCCGACTTTGAAAATATAATGTTTAATCCTTAAAAAACCCATCAGTCCTGAGATACTGGGCAGGAAGTAAATTTGTGTTTGCAGGAGTGACTTGGGCTTGGACTCCAGAGTAGAAACTATTCCTAATCTGTCTTGCTTCACCTCTGCTGACACATCCCTCTTTTTCTTAACCTGCTTTCCTTCTCTACTTCATATTCACCAGTTCCCAGGACCCACCTTGTGCCTCATACAGAGAAGCTGCAGATGTGGATTATTCAGAATAGCTGCTGAATAATGGGAACGTCCTTTCACAGAATCTGATATCTCTATTTTGAAGTGATGTCAGGAAAAGAAGATACTCCACTCTAAGAAAGAGCATGAAGATTGCTCCAGAGGCTAATGGAAGTTTGGGAAAAGAGGAAGGAAGTCATTAATATTCTTTCAAGCTCTGGAGACACGTATTATGAAAATGAAATGCCATTCATTTGATTTGTGAAGATTTGTCGTATATTTGTGAAGATGTTCAATTTATAACTTGGAGGGCGAGGGGGGAGGGAAAGCAGAGCACCTGTCCCAGCTGCCAAACTAGTCTGGGCATCAGAATAGTAGCAATAACCAGGGTAGGCAGGCCATGCTGCTGCAGTAGTCAGGCACTTTTTCTGAGCCCTAGCACTTCCTCTCCTCCCGTGGTCCCTCCTTGCAAACTCTGATCATTATGTCTCTGCAGTTGTGCAGTTTGATTATATCTTGATTAACCTCTAGGCACTCTCATAATAAGCATAATTTGCAGTCCATTTTCCAAAGCCATAATACCCACAGAACTTCCTATTTTGATTAAGTGAAACTGGAATTCTGGCGCACAAGAAGACAACAGGGCAGAAGTACCAGTATGCTAGCTGCATTTGAACCTTAGTTTTTCTTCTTGCTAGTAAAGGGCGTTTGCAGGATGGAGACATAATCAGCAAAGAAAAGATAAGAGGAGCAGAATTGAAGGCAGCAGATGGGGAATAAACTTTAAAATAGTTTCTCTCCATTTCCTTAAAGTAGTGATGATTGCTCTATAGAAGGTAAAAGAACATTGGTTATTTTTTACTTAACATTTTATCTGCTGATTACAATAGTCACTTCTAAAATTATTCAAAATTATTTCATTTTGAATTATCCAACATCATGGACAATAATTGGTTGATTTGGGATTCTTCAGAATGTCACAGGATATGTTTCAATGATAAAAATAACTGTTTAAAATATGCATTTTTGGATTTTTCACCTTGGATAAAAGAAAAAAGACGTATCAACTTGGACATTGTCCCTTTAATCCTGCCACTAAGACATTTTAACAGGGATTATTTTGCTGTTGCAGAGCAAGTGATCTAGTACAGCTAATGGAATGGTCATGTTTTATTACACTTAACTGCCTGGTTAAATTGACTGAGAATTTGTCAGCCACATATGTTTAAATGTCCCTTTTCCAAAAGGTTCATTTAACTTAGTGCATGTGCTATTTTCACTACAGTGGAAAAACATTGTCCATATTGTTTCCATTTTTTAAGGTAGAATGGAAAGCAATAGCATTGACTTATACCTCACAATGTCTAAAATACTAGTATTATTAATGATAGCCAAAATACAAAGTTTACTAAATTCCCAGGAATTAAAACCTGCTGTCATATGCACAGTATACAAGAGCAGTATGTTTTTTTTAGACATATTACATTTAAAGCTGGTCAATATTGGCTTCTTTCTATAAAACACTTTCAATGGAAAGGTTCTAGGCAATGAAGACAACTTTTTACTCCTTTTTTTATTTTCATTTTTTTTTTTTTTTAGGTAAAACTGAAATCTTCCACAGAAAGCAAATACTTTAGGCAGAATCCCTTTTCACCTAAAGAAAGGAGACACCTGTGCATCTCTCAGAAGGCAGTCCTATTCTCAGAGGCATAATGGGAGGCCTGATTATCCTGGGTGGTAGTGGCACACAGAGCAGTGTCACTGGCTCTCTGTTGGCAGTATGGCAGCCACCAGTGTAGGAATGCAGCTGCTAATATTTTTGTTCACCTCTCCACCAAACATCAGTTCCTGGGGCAGGTCACCACCACCATAGTTAGACTACTGCTACTGCCTAGTCTTAAAATAGGGGCCCTTCTGCACCCAGAAGGGATAATAGAATTGCCCTTATATTTTGCTCTGTTAACTCAAACTTTTTATCAAGCTACATTTTAGTCATCCAACAGATGAAGCAGAATTCTGTCCTCCTTGTGAAAAATCATGTGAAATTATTATTTTTCCTGCCAAAATGGCAGCTTTGACAAAATATCTCTTGCCAGACCTACTTAAATCATATTGTATCAGGCTTGCTATGGTTCTGATCTTGTAATCAACACAGTGGGGGAGAACTCCAATGGTATTATGCAATATTATTTAATCCAAGTAATGTAGAGCATACTTACTATTATCTGTAATAAAGCAGAATTTAGATTTACCAACTGAGATCAGAGCCATATCATATAGATCAGGCAGAGCAGGAACTTGACACTGGGTGTCCCACATCCTAGGTAACTGCCCTGATCAAGGGATGCTTGGTGTTCTGGACTGGCTTCTTTTCTTCTTTTGACCAGGCTCCCAGCTGCAGGGGCACACCATTCCCAGCTGGGGCTGGGAGTCCCGCAACTGAGCAAACTTTCAATTCCAGCAGTTGCTGTCTCTGTGTCCTGGCAGTGCCCCATACCTGCTGGACTCAGAGTCCCAAAGATGTGGACACTGGGTTCCACCAGTGCACCTCCAAAGGCCAGGACCCAACTGGGTCCCAGAAGCCACAAGGTGCAGCTGCGATCTCCAAGCTCCAGGGGTGTGTGGAACCCATGAGGCTTTGGGAACACAGCTGCTGCAATCTCCTAATTCTGGGGGTGTGTGACATCCCCGGGGTGGGTAGACCATGGCAGCTTCAGTGTCCTAGGCCTGGAGGGTGTGTGTACGCCCAGGGCTAGGAGTTCACAGTAGCTGCATCTCGCAGCCATGGAGGTGTCTGGGGTGCCTCTGTGGCTAGGAGCCTCTCAGCTGAGGGGGCTTCCAGCCATGGGAGCTTGCTTCTTGCCAGTATAAGGATCAGGCTCTTCCTATACCAGCAATAAGGCACAATGGGATCTAATGTTGGATCCCACAATTACACCTCATGTGGGTCACACATCAGATCTCATTCATCTTTACCTGCATGTGTAGAGAAGCCCATACAAAATCAGCATGGTGGTATTTCCCAAATCAGAGAAACTAACAGCTTATCCCTCTATGATAAAAGGGATGGTCACAAAAAAGAGAGAGAAACAGAGAAGTAAAGTGACCATCCAGTCATTCTGTAATCACATCAGGCCCAGAAGCCAGTTTCATACATGAAAAGCTAGATAAAAGTAAAGGACCAAAGTACTGAGGCCCTGACAGCTGTTTCCATAGGAAAACTACCCTTTGTGAGAGATCTAGAAATTGGTTTCTGGTAGTCACGTATGTTACACGATCAGCAGACAAAGTGTTAGCGTCTACACAAGACACTAACTGTGCAGTAACCTTATAACTAGGGATCCTGGTTTTCTATGATAAAAAATCCCAATTTTTGGATTAAAAAAGTAACTAGTGGACCTCCTGCATCTAAAAAGACAGACCTACAAAGGATGGAGGACAGGATCCACCCCCAAGGAGGAATATTCTGCACTGGTCCGGTCTTGCAGGGACCTGTAGGGAGCGAACCAGAAAAGCCAAGGCTGCTACTGAACTCCAATTAGCTACAGATATCAAGGACAATAAAAAGTCCTTTTTTAGATATGTGGGGAGCCAAAGGAAAATCAAGGGCAACATCGAACCCCTGCTAAACCAGATGGGACAACTGACAACTGATACCCAGGAAAAAGCCAACTTGATAAATGAGTACTTTTGCATCGGTTTTTCACCAGTCCCAAGAGACACCCCTGCCCATTACTGGACAGAAATGCCTGGGTGAGGGTGATTCCTTACCCTCCATCAATGCTGACCTTGTGAAGGAACACCTTGAGAGGCTGGACACCTTCAAGTCAGCCGGCCCTGACAATTTACATCCCAGGGTACTCAAGGAGCTGGCAAGCATCATAGCTTAGCCCCTGGCACAGATCTGTGAGAACTCCTGGCACTCTGGAGAAGTGCCCAAAGACTGGAAGAAGGCTAATGTGGTGCTTATCTTCAAGAAAAGGAGGGAAGTGGATCCGGCAAACCACAGGTCCATCAGCCTGACCTTTATCCTGAGGAAGGTCTTAGAAAAGATTATCAAAGAGGCCATTCTTAACAGACTTGCTGATGGCAGCATCCTGAGGGATAGCCAGCACAGGTTTGTTCCAGGTAGGTCTTGCTTGACCAATCTTATTTCCTTTTATGACCATGTGACCTATCACCTGGACAAGGGAGAAGAGATTGATGTCATACATCTTGACTTTAAAAAAGCCTTCGATCTGGTATCCCATGATCACCTCTTAGCAAAACTGGCCAACTGCGGCCGCGGCTTCACCACAGTCTGCTGGCTGGGGAATTGGCTCCGCGGTCAGACCCAGAGGGTGGTGGTTGATGGAAGTCAATTATCATGGTGTGCTGTGACCAGTGGGGTCCCTCAAGGCCCTGTCCTCAGGCCAACACTATTCAACATCTTCATTAATGATGTGGACTTTGGTATCAGAAGCAATCTGGCCAAGTTGCCAACAACACCAAACTTTGGGGTAAAGTGTCCGCACCTGAGGACAGGAGGGTGATCCAGGCTGACCTTGACAGGCTCAGGAAATGGGCGGATGAGAACCTGATGGTGTTTAACACCGAAAAATGTAAGGATCTCCACCTTGGGAAGAAAAGCCCACAGCATGCTTATACGCTCATCAGTGCTACGCTGGCTAGCACTACGGACGAAAAGGACTTGGGGGTAATGATTGACCGCAAGATGAACATGAGCCTTCAATATAACGCTGCGGCTAATAAAGTGAGCAAAACGCAGGCTTGCGTCCATAGATGCTTCTCAAGCAAATCCCAGGACGTCATTCTCCCATTGTACTCAGCCTTGGTGAGGCTGCAGCTGGAGTACTGCATCCAGTTTTGGGCTCCACAATTCAAAAAGGATGTGGAGAAGCTTGAGAGAGTTCAGAGGAGAGCCATGCACATGATCAGAGGTCAGGAAAACAGACCTTATGATAAGAAGCTGAGATCTATGGGACTCTTCAGCCTGGTAAGGCACAGGCTCAGGGGTGATCTAGTGGCCACCTATAAGTTTATCAGGGGTGTTCACCAGGATCTGGGGGAACATCTGTTCACCAGAGCGCCCCAGGGGATGACAAGATCAAATGGTCACAAACTCCTTCATGACTGTTTTAGGCTGGGCATAAGGAAGAACTTCTTTACTGTCCGAGCCCCCAAGGTTTGGAATACACTGCCGCCGGAGGTGGTTCAAGCATTTACCTTGAATGCCTTCAAGAGACATTTGGATGCTTATCTTGCTGGGATCCTATGACCCCTGCTGACTTCCTGCCCCTGGGGCAGGGTGCTGGACTCCATGATCTTCTGATCTTCCGAGGTCCCTTCCAGCCCTAATGTCTATGAAATCTGAACCCCAAATCCACTTTTTTCCATGATTACATATATATAGTGAATACATATATATAGTGGTGTTTTGTTTTAATCACGTAAAAATGTGGATTTTGGGTTACTTTTTTTTAATCTGAAAATTGGGGATTTTTTTTTTTTCAGAGAAAATCAGGATCCCTGCTTATAACACTGTGCACTAACATGCTGGGCAAAAACTATGCTAAGACACTGCTGTGTAGGAACATTAGGCTGCTGGACAGTAAACATCACTAACAACCTGTGTACCAGTGCTACTGCTCAGTAGCACGTGCTACTGTGCATTGATTTAGTATCAGTTGGTTTAGTGCATTGATTATCCAAGTACTAAACTTAATGCACAGTAACTATGGCACATCAATGAACGTGTAGACATAACCAGTGACTCCCAGTGAGGATAGTCTTTATAATGATAACCACTCACTTGGTAATAAAGAATATCAAGAGATGATGTCTAATGCCACTTTTTTTTTAAATGTTCAATCATTTGGACATATAAGTAGGGACTGGAAATAACCACAAGGTTGAAGGGGAAAAGGAAATCATCTTACTATCAAAGTAGCAGTCTCTGAGCCTCAGCAGCAATATAATGCAGTTTATATCAACTGTATGCAATTTAAACTTCATTCCTCCTGCAGAACATATGTTACTGAAAAATGTTATTTTCCATCACTTTTGACTTCCTTAAACTTCACAGTTCTATCTTCTGAGCTTGTGTGTAATTGGCATGTTCCAGGTGACAAGCCAGGAGAATTCCTGTGTGTCTCTGCATGGGATAGGTCCTAAGCAAGATAATAGTTTAGATTCATAACTGTCACTAATAGAGTAGGTATACATTTGCAGTTGTATCCATTGTAGATTGCACATTGATTAGGAATGCTAACCCTAAACTGTGGTTATACTGGAGTCCAATGAGAATGCATGAAGTTAAAAAAGCTGAGTAATCCCAGTTCACTGTTACAAATGTTTTATCCCAAATTGATAACTATTTAGCAATCATATTGAAGAAATGTAGTTCTACACTTGACGTTGCCAATCTCAGAGTTATATTTTAGGTTTAGGTTATCTTCTTTCATTGTCTGCTATCTGGTAGGGTTGCAAAAGACATAGCAGGTTCTGATTTTAGCAAAATATTCAATGCTGCACAATTTGATATCTGCAAAAATTCTAGATGTTATGGCCACTGACCAATTGGCCATTTGTATTATGAGTCAAATAAAAGTATCAGCTTTAGGAACAGGAACAATATTGCCACTATAATGGAATATTGTCCACCTACTGAGTATAATTCTATTTAAATTCTTATCTGTGCTAGGACTTTATTTCATTTTCACCTGCTTTCTGGAAGTGAAGTAAAAATTCACATTACATACAAAGATATATCACATTTTGTATGACGTGAATAGTTCTTCAGCCAGTGAGAAGGAAATAATTGTCCCCACAGATCTGGATACCTGGGTTCCCTACAGAGTCCAAGTGCCATGGGAGAAGTAGCTGGGAACTTTTTTGAAGTCCCTAAAGTGGGTCAAAACTGTTTTGGTCTCAGCAGCCCCCTCCATTCCCCCCTGTGCTCAGTGGCACTCTCCTTCCTTCCCATGTCACCCTCTCCCACTCTATTTAGGTCTCTGGGCACAGAAAAGGGTGACACACTTCTTATTGCTGCTGTCCCAAGATAACCTGGGGGGAGCCCCAGAACCACTTACAGATATGTGTCTATCCACTGACCTGTTTCATAAGGTGAGCAGTGGCAGCAGCCCATGCTTATCACTTGTGTTTTGGAAAAAAAGGGAGCAGAGGTGTAGCAAGCAATTTCTGTGCCCGGTGGCAACTAGAATACAGCATCGGTGGTAACCACCAGTCTTGCACACCCTTCAAATTGGTGTCTGGGGTTGGTATCCTGGTTGCCCACCTTTGGTTACACTACTGGAAAGAAGTGACTTCATGGTTCTTGAAAGAAAGAGATTAGACACAGGAGAGCATTCAGCACTGAGAATCTTGCATAGAGGGTGACACCTCCCTCCAGCATAAAGCACTAAAGCCCTGGAGAGGGACAGAATTTATAAAACACCTCACTCCTCAGCATTTCATATTTATAGATTAGGTCTGTTCAGCATGCTGACTTTCTTGTCTCCCATCTGGATGCAATTACCTCTGCACATGCATTGCATTGGGATCTTAGGCACCTATCTTAGGGTATGTTTACATCATAGTGGCAGTAGACTGAGTCCCACTGCTAAGAGAAATAAATCTTGTCCATGTGTATGGGAGCTGCAGAATCTGCTGTGGTAGCTGGGTGCCTAAAAGTTTAGCTCTGTGAGTATCATGGCACCTGAGTCCTTTGTGGACCTATGCTTCAATTTCTTTTGTTCCACCATTTTGCTCATTTATAAAATGGGTATAATATTAATACTAAATTCATGTGATAGGTCTGTATGGAAGTCAAAGATGTGATTGCAGCTTCAGGAAGCATCTTCAAGCTAGCTCTAAACTGGATACTCATTGCAGTGTATCTACAGCAGCATGGAGCTCAGGAGGAGCGAACCATCTCCACTTCTAAAATTTTGCAGCCTGTGCTGAACTTCATTCTATGAAAGCTTACATTGACTGATATTGTTACTCATGTTAGCTAGTTTAAAGTTAACTGGTTATGTCTTCATGAACAGCAGTTTCCCTTTGACTAGAATGGATACATGCCACAGCTGTTTAAATGATATAAACACAGGTAGACCACTTTGAGACCCATGCAGAGGTTATGTAATACTTTGAATTTCTAATAGAATTATGATAAAATACCAGTATCCATGAGTACTGATATCAAATTCAACACAATCAAACTGTACATCCTCACAACAATGCGTAGTTTCCAAAACAAGAGGTGAAGCAAAACAGTTCTACATGCATATGAAAAAATTTAATGAGGCTAGGGCTGTTTTGCTTTTTTGCTTACAAAAAAGCAGAAAGATCCATTAAATTAATTGATGCTTATTTTAGACTTTTATAAAGTCTTTGCACTTCCACAGACATTCCTCTTTCCTTAAATTTGCACACATTTGTCCCATGGACTTTTAACAGCACTCCTGTGAATAAAGTGAAGTGGGCTGTCACATATGTTAAGGATCACAACATTAATAGCTGTCATGTTTTCTATCTCAGCCGGGGTTGCTACTGATATATTAAATGATAATATGCCAAAGCTTATGAGGTCACTGGCCTGGAGAACCCATGAGGTCTATGCTTAGAACGTAAATCAGAGCTCCTCCTAGAAAATCTAAGTAACACGAGCAATTAAGATAAATCCATGATTTCAACTGACTCTGACCGATAAAGCAGTCTAGCCAAGGTACGGTAAAATCAAAAAATGCCTTGGAAAAATCAAGTGAACGGCAAAGAGATGGTCACTATCTGCCAAAAGCCACCTTAGCCATTTGTCATGCTTGTAAGCAGAGTTTTTTGTTGCTGGTTTTTTTCCTAAGATTTTTGCATAGTCTGCCAGCAAATGTGCCAGTAAGGCAGTAGGCATCAGCATGCTGCTTATAGTATGTGGGTGGAAAGAGATGTACCCACTCTGCTATTTTTTCGTAACTGTGTATCTTTTAAGAAGTGATTTTATTTTTTACTCCATCTCACTGGGTGACAAATGTGACATTCCCGGTGCTTCTCTATTGTTTGGCATTATCTGCCAGCAGGGATTCAGGCAGCTCTTTGTTGTACGGAATAGCAACCAGACTACTTTAATCTGAACATTTTTTCCTCTCTCCCTCTCCTTTTTGCCCCTTCAAACAGTTTATGGGAGGGGAAAATACCAGAGAAGGAAGTTTGGGGAAAAAAAACCTTGCTGACTTGCCTTGCAAGTTTGGATAAAGGGAAAGCAGAGCAAGTGTGTGTGTGGGTGTGTGCGTGGGTTTGTTCATCTGTCTGTGGGTGGGGGTGTCTGTGTGTGTGTGTGTGGGTGGGTGTGGGGTGGATGTGTCTGCATATGTTTCTGTATGGGGGTGTGTGAGAGAGAGACAGGGTGTGTGCATCTGTCTATGGGGGGGTGTGTCTCTGTGTGTGTTTGCGTTTGGATGTGTATGTGAGAGACAGGAGGTATGTGCATCTGTGTATGGGGGTTTGTGTCTGTGTATGGGGTAGGTGTGTCTGGGTGTGTTTGTGTCTGGGTGTGTGTGTGCATGTGAGAGACAGACAGGGTGTGTGCATCCATCTATGGGGGGGGTTTCTGTGTTTGGGAGGGAGTTGGGGGGGTGTTTGTGTTTCTGTGTGTGTGTGGCTGTGTCAGTCTGGGGTGGGGTGTGAGAGAGAGAGAGACAGGGCGTGTGCATCTGTCTATGGGTGTGTGTCTATGTATGGGGTAGGTTTGTTTGTGTGTGCTTGTGTCTGGGGGGTGTGAGAGAGAGAGAGAGAGACAAGGTGTGTGCATTTGTTTATGGGGGTGTTGATGTCTGTGTTTGGGGGTGTGGGTGTGGGTGTGTGTGTGTGTGAGAGAGAGAGAGAGACAGGGCCCGTCTATGGGGGGGGAGGTGGGTGAGAGAGCGAGCGCGCGTGTCTGTGCGTGGGGAGGGGTCTGTCTGGGGCTGTGTGTGCGCGTGTGTGTGAGACACAGAGAAAGCGAGGGACTGAAATCGATACGTCCAGCCCAGCGCTCCCGTCTGTGTGCAGCACTCCTGCCTGCTACCCGGCGCGGGGCGAAGGAGTGAGTGTCCAGCCCCGCGCCCCCTGGTGCTGCCCGGCTCCGCGTCCACGCAGCAGCCCGTGGGGCGTTTCGGGGCCCGCGTCCGGCAGCTCGGCCGGAGCAGGCAGTGATTAAACTGCCGGCAATCTGTCTCCATTCACAGCTCCTCCCTCCCCGCCCTTCCCACCGCAGCTTTCTGCCTCCCCTGGCAGCCGCGGGAGGCAAGTCGGAGCAGCCCGACGAGGCAGGGGCCGGGGGCTGGCGCGAGCAGCTGGGGGCCGGTGCCCGGGCAGCTGTGCCGCATCCGCGCCGCGGGCTCGCTCCGGAGGCGCCGGCAGGACCCCTCTCGCCGCCAAGTGCCTCTTCTCCAGCCCGGAGGTAAGCTGGGGGGGGCCCGGGACACCTTCTCTTGCCTTGCGCTCAGGGACACCCGGCTGGGATGGGGGAGGCTAACCAGGGGAGGGAGTGGGAGCGGGAGCGGCTGTGGCAGGGGGTCGGAGGGGATGGAGGTAGCAGCAAAATGGGCTGACATATCTGGTCCCTTTGTGTGGCCGTGCCCTGGGCAGCTGGAGCCCCGAGTGCCTGGGTGGCAGCAGTGGAGTGGTGCCAGGAGAGGCTGGCAGACCCATGCCAGCGCCCCTGCTGCCTTGCCTGGCCAAGCATGGGTCTGAGATGCACGGCCTTTTGGGAACGCACCTACACATTCGTTCGTGTGCTTGAAATCTAGTGCCAGTCGGTGCTGTAGCAAGAGCAGGGCAACCGCCAAAGTGAAGGGGAGCCAACGGCCCCTTGGGCGATGAAGCCGCGAGCTGTTCCTTTGAGGGGGCGCAGGAACAGGGGGAGGTGTTCACGCCCAGGCAAGCATGGCGGGGTGTGTGCCCCCCGGATCTGTGCATTGGGCAAGGGCAGGCTGCCACTGCAGGCTTTGCCCCGGGCGCCAAACTTCATTGCTACAGCATTGGCACCAATGGTTATTCATACACATGCATTTGTCTGCTCTGAGATCCTGCACGAGCTGAGGCGCTCGGCGATGCGTCGCATGCATTTGCACAAATGGTAAAATGCACACCAGCAGTGAGAAAATGGCGGCGGCACACTTTTGAACTAAAACACCTTCAATGTGTTTTAGTTCAAACGCACATCACCGCCATTTGCTCAGTGCTAACACACATTTCACCATTTACGTATATGAATGGATATGTCACAGCTCCAGGTGCTTTCAGAAGTACCCAGTACTGCTGGGCAAACACATATACATGCCCCATGGTATTTACCACAATCCAACAGACTCAATGAATTGAGTCTGCTCCAACATGCAGTACTTACAGCACATCAGAACAGCCTTGCTGCACATGTATAGGCACTCTCCATTGTGAAGTACTACAAAAATGTGTGTTAGCAAAAGAGTGTGTTTTTTTGGTGATGCTTTAATGCACATTAAAATAGACTAATGTGCATTAAAGGGTATGTCTAGATGCACCCTTACTGCCAGGAAGTGCCTTGTGATCCCTTGTGCTGTGAGCCACATGCGTGCTGGTCGGGGTTAGGGCTAGCTTAGAGTTTGGAGCAGTCAGGCTGTTAGTCTAGAAATCTTCCCTGGGTGCCCCCCACCTGCACGGCTGTGACTTGCCACTACATCAGTATTTTTCAGCCTGTGGTCTGCGGATGCCTGGGGGTCTGTAGGGTCCACAAAAGATGAGTGTGATCAATCAAAAGTACGTGAATACCCACGCTTACAATTCAGAGGGGCCTGCACCTCCATTTGAAATTTTCTGAGGGGTCTGCAAATGAAAAAAGTTGAAAGCCACTGCTCTAAAGGCCTGGGGAACAGCAGCAGGGAGAGGAGCTGTAGCGGCAAAATGCTACTATAGGGATGGTGAAGGAGGACAGGCTTGTACCCCTGCTTTACGAGCAGGGGTGTGAAAGATCCTGGGATACTGGAGGATTTCAGCATGGGTGGCACATCTGTGAGGAGTGGCCACAGCTTAATGGAACAGAACTGGGTAGTGCTGATCAGAAATAATCCTGCCCTGGAGTGGCATAACTTTGAGCCTCATAATGAGTGCTTCAAACCACTTGATAGTGTTAATGTGGGGACAGTCAAGGTGTTAAGAGCTCCAGGACCCAGTCGCATGCAGGCAGGCTCCCAGGGAAGCCCTATCAGTCAGATGGTTTTCTGAGAGGAACGAGCTTGCAAGCAAGGTTGACCTGTCTTTCCTGGGCTGGGGTTGCTGGACAGCCTCACAGTGCTGACTGTTTCAGAGTTGAGGACTCCAGGGTGTTCACACTCCCTATTGCTAATGTCAGAAAAACCTGGGTGTAGCAAGGACTAGACCCAAAAGGGTCTAGAGTCCCAGCTCCACAGCAGGAAGCCTAGAAGTCCTTGGAGCCCCAGCTTAAGAAGGGCTTCATGGAGCCTGGCTTCTTTGGTAAATCTCAAGGCTTTATGGCAGGGAAACTCCTTCGCTGCCTCAGCTCCTTGAGAACAGCCTTGAGGAGTTCCCTGGAGTCAGAGTACCCTGAGGATGCCATTGGAAGCAGCCAGTTACTTCATTTCATTTAATTTCAAATGGACATTTTTAGATTCCCTTCCCCCCCTCCAAAATGTCAGGTTGTTCTCATGTCACAGCCAAGATGTCTAGTTTTGTTCCAGTTCAGAGGGAAAATTTTTTGGAAGATATCAGAATTCCTGGCTGTAGAAGAATTCTGAGTAGGTTATAACTTTCAAGCCATTCTATGAGAAAAGAGGTTGTTACTATTATTATTATTATTATTATTATATGCATCCTCTCCAGGATAGGGGAGCATCCAGTGTCCCCTGAACATGGCATTCCCAATTTAGGGACTCCTGGGTTCTAGTCTAGCTAGAAGCCATAGCTTTGATTAATAGTTGTTTGATCTGATTTGGGGAATGAACCAACATTTACTCTTGGTTTGCTTACCCCATCTCCTGATGGGTCTGGAGCTATGGCAACTTACTTTTCCTGAAAAAGGATTTAAACAGGACTCCTTTCAGACTCCCATCACTGCTGTCTATAGTTTCCCCAGGGGTGAAAGGATGCTTGCTGAAGAGTGTTTTTCCTCACAAACTAAGTATCCAGATTACAGTCCTATCCATTCTGGCAGAGAGAGTGAGAAACCATCTCACAGAATGGGATTCGAGTGGTATGTAAGGCTGAGCTTTTACCTCTGGGCTGTGGTGTGGTTTTATTTGTGTTCCCCAGAAATCCCAACTGAGACTGGAGTATTAAGTATTTAAAAATAATAAAAGAGAGTCTCTGCCCCAAAGAGTTTACAGTATAAGGGCCAAAGAGACAGGGGGTTGGAAGGCAAGCAGACACAGAGGGAAGTAAAGTGACAGACCAGGTTACAGCTAGAACTGGGGCGTAGACCATGGATTTCATGATTGTAATACCCAGGTACTCTCCCCACTGTAGTCACTCTTGGTAATAAAAGTGAACTTTGTCTGGTTAGAGTGATTATACAGTAACTGAGGAAGGAGGTTTGAAAATTCTAACAATATGTTTGAAAACAACACATTGGATTTATGTATCGTGCTGAACATGAAATGAGTACAGACACCCTTTGGGCCAACTCTGGGACAGACTCAAATATGATTGTACAATGTGTCTTCTGTGTAATAGCAAATTAAGCAGTACAGTATAAATCAAATATAGCTTGAGGTTTCTTGTTATCTGAATATTTTATATTTGTATGAAGCAACTGCTTGACCAACACATGGTGATGTCTCACTATGCTAGTTAGAAATCACTGTTCTATTTCAGTCTAGCATAATGTTCCTTAAAATAGTATCATAATTTCAAAGCAACATGAAGTATTCTTGTAAAATTTATAACACATTGAAACAAAGTTTGAAGGTAAAATAGAAATACCTACACAATATGGTATATATATTCCAATGGCATGCTAAGAAATAAACAAACATGTCAGGACGAGAGCTTTGAAAAAATGTCAACAATTATTTTTGGTAAGATAATGTGTATTTATCTAAGCCAAAACTTTTAATGGAAACATACTAGTTATGATTGACTTTTTGTTAGGACGGATTTCTCAGCTTCATGATGGAATTTCTAATCAAAACAAGGGAGGGAGAGAATTGCAGATAACATATCCGTCCCGTCATGCAGATGCTTCAAACTGGGAAGATCACTGACTTGCATTTGTGTCGTCAACATCTGAGTCAAATGTCTTGACCGACAGGCTTTTAGCTCTTTTGTATCTCTCACTCTTTCTCTTCTGCTTTCTTTCTCCTCCTTTTACTCCCTCCCCTTAGTTTCTTTATTTTTCCTTTTTTATAAAAAAATATAATTTTATAATATTTTCAAAGTTCTGTAAATGAAGATTCTGGTCCTTTTCACTCGCCCCCTGCCTTTTGTGTAGCTATGTTGTGGCTCTAAAGAGCACTTAGCTGGTACAGATCAGACGGATGCAGAGGCTTCTTGCCAACCATGTCCCATTTTTTTTGGCTCTTGGGTTAGGGTCAGAATGGAGGGTGCATTGGAACTGTTGTTCCAAGCATATACTACAAGAACTTCCATCTTAGATGCCTGGAGATGTTGGCTTCTCACCTGTTTTTTGCTATAAGAAGAAGTAGGCCTAGATGTTACCTAGAAACAGCAAATTTGGGAAGTGTGTCACATGGAAGTTTGTAGATAAATGTGCAATGTGTGCTAATTAGGAGATTTATTTAAAGAGCATTAGTAATTTAATAGACCAATCTAATTATTCCTAAGCTTCTGATTAACACTGGAGCAAGACGTTTTACAGAAAATGAACACTTGAGGAAATCAAACCCGCTAACTTCTAACTGTTTTATAGACAATTTCTCTGACAATATATACTAGAAATAAGAAATGATTAGTACAATTAAGTCTGTTAATTTTTGTCCTATATTTATGTGATCATGAGGATAGATACCTTTTGCATACATGTTGTGTATATATCAATTATAATCAATTTTTTGAATTCAGGAAGTTCTGACAAAGTTGTGCATGTGGTTTTCAAAAGATGCAAATGTCAGGCCAAACTTCCCTTGGGATGAACTAGTGGAGGGGCATTCCCAACATTCCCTTTTTGCCACCTTCTTCTCAGGTCTAATTCCAATCTAAATGGTGTAGCAAAGGGAAAAAGAAGTGTGGTCATATTACCTCTGTAATATGCTGCCAAAAAAGACCAAAGTGAGAGAGTTCTAAATTGTATCAGGGGCCATAATGTCATAAATCTATTTTTGCATCTCTCTCCCAGTCCTGACTGAAGTGCAGCTTAGCTGGAAAAGAGAATCTGGGCCAGGATGTTTATCATCATTAAGTAGGTAAGCATAACATTCCTCTGAGGAATTCTTACCATTAGTTCAGCTGTAATAACTGAAGTTTGATAATAATGACGCCTCTAGCCCATAAAAAGTCCCTGAGGGTTTTCCTTAATTTTTGTGATCAGAAATACTATTTTCAGAGATTTGTAATTTGATGTTAAGCTGTGGGAGTTAAATCAATTTGGACTTGGCAGTCAGTTTTAGTTCAGGAATGTAGTTTTAGTTTTAAGCTTTACAGAGTTAAAAAAAAGTATTTTAAGTGATGAGTGTCTGTGAAGTATTTGTGCGTGTGTGTATACGGAGGGGTGTGTCCCCCCCCCCCAATCCCCTTTCCTTAAGTCAATACCACTTAATATTTAGACATACGTTTTGTACATTTGTGGGTCATGGCATTGATTTGTTTTAATTGAATAATAAGAATTGTAATTCAGGAATTATTTCAGAGTGTTGACTTGGACTTCTCTAATTCAAGGATGACAGATATTAAACTTCCTCCCTGGCTTCACTCCCTACTGCAGGCATTTTTTCCCCCATTCTGAAGTGGCCTAACATTTCTCTATTCATCCTTTCCCTGCTTCTTTCATTGCTAGACCTTCTCTCTCCTTCCTCCAACATTTTCAGCACTGACCTGGCTCCCCAGTCAAAAGTCCCATGCTGAATTGCCCATTACTCATCATCATTGGCAATCCCTCACAAGCAAGGATGAGTGTCCTCTATGACTGTCTTATCTGTGGGTACAGAGATGACTGCCAAGGCCTATATGGGATTGACAGACTGTCACAGCTTGGGCTCATGTCCCCGTGTTGGGTGCGTCATTCTGGGTTCTTGGTCCGGTCTGCAAGACACTATTTCTGCCACTCCCATTTTTCCATTTCCTCTTGTCATTGTAAGGTTTCAAAGTACTGAGATTCTTGCAGCAGACTCTTCCTGTATTCCAAGTGGTCCTAGGCGATAGTCTCCCATGAGTTAATATCAATATTGCATTTTTTCACGTTGGCCTTGAGGACGTCCTTGAAGCGCTTTCTCTGCTGTCCTCTTGAGTGTACACCTTGACTGACCTGAGAGAATAAAATTTGCTTCAGGAGTCTGGAGTTGGACAACAAGATGACATGACCAGCCTAGCAAAGTTGATGGCGAATGAGCACTGCTTTGATGCTCATTGTGTTTTCTTGTGAGAGGATGCTAATGTTAGTGCATCTGTTTACCCACTGGATTCAAAGGATCTTCCACAGGCAGTGTTGATGGTACTTCTTCAGTGATTTGAGGTGTCTCCTGCATGTTATCCATGTTTCAGCTCCGTACAGTAAGGTGGGGATCACAACTGCTTAATAAACTATGAATTTAGTTTTGGATCTGATGTCACAATCTTCAAACATCAGTTTTCTCATACATTCAAAAATTATATTTGCACTTTTGAGGTGATTGATTTCTTTGTTGCTATCAACTTTCTGTAATAGATGGCTTCTGAGGTACGGGAAGTACTCAACATTCTCCAGAGTCTTACTGTGAATCTAAATTAATGAAGCTGGGAACTGCTCATTAAGAGCTTGTTGATGAAAGACCTTAGTCTTCTTAATGTTAAGCATCAGTCCAAAATTCTTGTATGTCTAGGTAAAGACATTGATGACTGCCTGAATGTCTGCTTCCAAGTGAGCACACAGTACAGCATTGTTAGCAAACTGGAGCTTCATGATTGAGGTCAGGGTGGCCTTAGTTTTGGCTTGGAGTTAGCTGAGGTTAAGCAGCTTACCATCCATTCAGTAGTTTAGCACCACTCTGACTGGAAGCTTGTTGGTGGTCAGATGGAGCATCACTGTAAGGAATATTGAGAAGTGTGTTGGAGTGATGAAACAGCCTTGCTTAACTCGGAGGTTGGATGATCACCTGTCTGGGGTCTTGTGAACCCAGCATTCATTCCTGCCTGTCAGGCTAGATGATCTGATCAGGTCCCTCCTGTGACCTTAGCTACTATGAAACTATGAAACTCCCATTTTAACCCCAAAGGGATCTGTGATAGATCCCTTACTGAGAACCACCACTCTCATACTGTCATGAAACAGGAAGACAATGGTGACAAATTTTGGTGGGCAGCTGTATTTCAGAAGGTTCCTCCACTGTGTTTCTTAGTTGACAGAGTTGAAGGCTTTCATGAGGTCAAGGAAGGCCATGTAGAGATGTTTATGTTGTTCCCAGCATTTTTTCTGCAGCTAGTGAGCAGTGAAGATCATGTTAGTTGTGCCTTTTAATTCCTAAACCCACACCTAAATTCTGGTAGGAGATCAACAGCAAGTGGAAGGAGATGATTCAGGAGAGTTCTCACCAGCTGCGCATAGGGATGTGCCTTCAGGGTCACGGCCAGCCTCAGCCAGGGCCCTCTGCATGCACTGGCTATTGCAGTGGTGGACCTGGGTCTGGAACTGGCTGTTAGACTGGCTCGTCACTGTGGCGGAGGAGCAGCTGAAGAACTCATGGGTTTGGTGCACAGAGGACCTTGCAAGTGAGTGGGAGAGGGTTGTGCACAAGCTGGAGAGAGCCCAAGAGAGGGCCTGGGAGAACCAGGCATTCTGGGAGAGGCTCCTTGCCCTCAAGGAGAGGCACATTGATCTTCTTGAGAGGATGCTGGAGGAGGGCAGTGGCAGCCATGGAAGAGGACTATTGGGTTACTGGACACCATTGTGGCCCTGGCAGTCTCCTTTATCCCACCCGATGCCCAACCCTGGGCCCTAGCCCCTCCTGCTCCCTGATTTACTGCCTAGCCGCAAGTCCACAGCAGTTAGGTCTCCCTGCTCTGGCACCTGCTCTAGGTCCCCTGCCAGCTGGCCTCCACACCTGGGAACGCGTGCCCCGGCTCCATGCAGCCCCTGAACAGGAGCTGCCCACAGTGGGGCCAACACTGTATGCAGGCTGTGCTGGCCCTTGCCCCAGGCTGCAGGAGGGGGAGCCAGCCATGCTGGCAAAGCTGTAACTGCCCTCACCCCCAGATGAGGCCCCTCCCACTGGCTTCGCTGTGGCACTCACACCCAGAGCACTGTGGCCAGAGACCAAGGTGCTGGGTGTCTGTCCCTGGGCTCTGCCCTGTAGGAACCCTACCCTACTGTCCCTCGCCCTGGGAGGGCACACAGTGCAAAATGTACATTGTGCATGAGGAAGAGAGTGCTTTATTGGTGATGGATGGGGTGGTTGGTGGTGAGGCTCTGTTGTTTGGGAGGAAGGATGGGATGGGGGCTGTTGTCTGGGGAGGAGGGGCTATGATGATGACCTGGGGGATGTTGGCCTCCACGACCTTGAGGTGGGCATGAGGGTGCACCAGCATCTCTTCAGGTGGCCAAAGTTGCACTCCACTAGCATGTGGGACTGGCCCAGGCACTAGTTGAAAGGTGCCTGGTAGAGGTCCAGCTGACCAGTGTAGGACCACATGAGCTGGGGAGGAGCAAGTAGGTGTGGCTCTCGATGAGGGGGAAGGACTGTCACCTCATCCAGCTAGAGGTCTGGTACCCCAGCACAAAGCTCCCACTCTACCAGGTCTCACAGGGCAGAGTTCTAGCAGATGCAGGCATCATTGGTGCTGCCAGCCAAGCTGGTGTGGTAATTGGTGAAGGCACCCCAGTGGTTATGACAGCCTGCATCATGACGGAATGAAAGTCCCACCAGCTGTAGTACAGGTGGTCATCACAGGGTGGGCAGGTAATGGGGATGTGAGTCCCATCCAGGGCCCCGATGCACTGAGGGCAGCTCAGAGAGTGGAACCCTGCCACCACCTCTAGCTGGTTGTGGAAACAGAGCAATGTGTGCCCCAGCATGTCCTGAAGGGCACTTCAGACCACCAGGATGGCCTCCCATGGGCCTTGCCCATGCTGAAGGGGTAGCTGACATAACATAGGTTGATAGGTGTGGCCAGCTTGAGCACAGTGATGGCCAGCCAGGTCTCCTCAGGGAGGGCCAGCTGCATGCTGGTGGCCTGCCAATTCAGATGCAGGCAGAGCTGGTCAAGGAGCTCCTGGAAGGTGGCCCAGGTCATCTGTAATGAGTTCAGCCACTGCTCATCATCCCAGATGCCCTGGATGATGTGCAGTCACCAGTTCTGGTTTGCCAGGAGGGTCCACAGGTGGTGGGGCTGGAGCCCCAGGAGCTCATGGATAGCACTGCTCTGTCAGGGATATGTCTTATGTGCTTTTCAGATCTATGAGTGTTTCAGCAAACCAATGTTATTGTTTTGTCTGTAACAAAAGTAAAAACAAATATTATAATTGTTTTCATTAAATGGCCCCCAGGTATTGAGAACAGAATTTTCTAATATTTTTAAAGTTTCGTTAGTTTGTTTTCTAGATATAATAGGTCAGGAGTTCCCAAACTTTGGTATGCATCCCTCTGTGGGTATGCAAGACATATCTGGGTGGCATGCAGGAGAAATTGTGTAACGATTTCATAGATTTCATAGACATTAGGACTGGAATGGACCTCGGAAGATCATCGAGTCCAGCCCCCTGCCCAAAGGGCAGGAAGTCAGCTGGGGTCATAGGATCCCAGCAAGATAAGCATCCAGTTTGCTCTTGAAGGTGTTCAATGTAGGCGCTTGAACCACCTCCGGTGGCAGGCTGTTCCAGACCTTGGGGGCTCGGACAGTAAAGATATTCTTCCTTATGTCCAGCCTGAAACGGTCTTGTAGTAGTTTATGACCATTCAACCTAGTCGTCATCCCTTGGGGCGCTCTGGTGAACAAACGTTCCCCCAGATACTGGTGGTCACTCCTGATAAACTTATAGGTGGCCATCAGATCACCCCTGAGCCTACACTTTTCCAGGCTAAAGAGCCCCAGGGCTCTCAGCCTGTCATCGTAGGGTCTGCTTCCCTGACCTCTGATCATGCACGTGGCTCTTCTCTGGACTCTCTCAAGCTTCTCCACATCCTTTTTGAATTGTGGAGCCCAAAACTGGACGCAGTACTCCAGCTGCGGCCTCACTAAGGCTGAGTACAGGGGGAGAATGACGTCCCGGGATTTGCTTGAGAAGCATCTATGGATGCAAGCCAGCGTTTAGGTCGCTTTACTAGCCGCAGCATCGCACTGCAGGCTCATGTTCATCTTGTGGTCATTGATGACCCCCAAGTCTCTTTCTTCCTTAGTGCTAGCCAACATAGCACTGCCAAGCCTATAAGGATGCTGCGGGTTTTTCTTCCCAAGGTGGAGAACCTTGCATTTATCGGCGTTGAACACCTTCAGATTCTCATCTGCCCACTTGCTGAGCCTGTCCAGGTCAGCCTGGATCACTCGCCTGTCTTCTGGTGTGGATGCTTTGCCCCAAAGTTTGGTGTCATCGGCGAACTTGGCCAGTCCGCTTCTGACTCCAGTGTCCACATCATTAATGAAGATGTTGAACAGTATGGGTCCAAGGACGGAGCCTTGGGGGACCCCACTGGTCACAGGACACCATGATGAGTGACTTCCATCAATTACTACCCCCTGTATTTAATTTTAATCATTGGCATTTAAGGAGTTAAAATATAAAATGTATGCTGGTAGGGGCGTGCAGGCAGCTGATAAATCTGGAAGGGGGTATGTAATAAGAAAAAGTTTGGGAATAGACTAAATAGATGTATTGTGTAATATTGCAGCAGTACTAATAGGCTACAGTCTATAGGTTGGACTGTCATTGGGACCAATAAGATAGCAAGTGTAGCTGACGTCAGAGAAATTTCATTAGCAGAGGGCATTCCATTTCCTAGGTCCTATTTTATTTTATCACTGAATAAAGTAGCTGTTACCATACCAGCTAAATTTTAATATTTTAAAGCCCATACTTATATAAAACATGCAGGAAGTAGTATTAAAAAAATAAATCAATGCTACAAAAATGCTAACAGTTAATTTAGTCATGGATAAAACAAACTAAATCAAAAACTAAAATCAGCCAACTTCACAAATAAATTCCATACAAATAAGTAGGATACATTTTAATCAGTCTTTTCTAAGCAGGATGTACCCTCTCCAACCTTACTTTATAACCTTGCTCAAAAATCCTGATATATGAGAGTTTAGGAATGCAGTGTGAAATTAATCCAAGTGCACATGAATTACATGAATCCCTTTAGTGAGTCTATGGAATATGATAGGTTTGTGGAGATATTGATAAAGAGCCCTGCATACTTTGAAGGAACTGCATGTTTTGATTCCAGATAGATTGAGTGAGAGATGGCCCAGAAGGATTTACAGAATCAGTTCTTTAGCATTGACTGGTCACTGCATAAAGGAAAATAGGAAAAGGCTGTGGCTGCTGTTTTAGTCCATATGTTGAAACAATGGCCATGGGAAGGCTATCTTTTTTATTAATTTCTTTTTGTGGATTTGCTGTTCATGTGTGAATTTTGTGCCCTGTTCA
This sequence comes from Alligator sinensis, assembly GCF_000455745.1. NCBI lineage: Eukaryota > Metazoa > Chordata > Crocodylia > Alligatoridae > Alligator > Alligator sinensis. Next base: position 265,603 of record NW_005843191.1, read on the forward strand.
AATGCCTGCAGTTCACATTGGCCCGCAAGGTTCTTAGAGTAGATATGATATCTTTTCTTAGACCAACTGAGTAGTTGGGGAAAAGTTCTTGGCAAGCTTTTGGATGCAGTCACTCTTCTTCAGGCATAGGGAGTCTCTGCTGTTCTAAGAAATGAGAGAAGCTAAAAGTGTGACAGGATGTCAGTAAAAATGTAAATAGGTAGAAAATAGAAAGACAAAAGGTAAAGCAGAGCTGAAGTAGAGGGGGGGAGGGGAAGGGGAAGAGAGCAAGGGAAAAGAAAAAAAAGGCTGAAGGGAGGCATAACAGTGATTGACTACAACGTAGAAAAGAGGCTGTCAATGAAAAGGAAAATAGAAGATCAGGAAAACAGGATTGAGAGAAGTTCAAAGTGTGAGAGGATGTAGTGAAAATATAAATAGGTAAAAAGGAGAAACAAAAGGTGAAGCAGGGGAGAGAGGGGGAACAAAGCAGGGAAAAGAAAGGCCAAAGGGAAATATAGAGGAAATAATACAGGGTAAGAAAGAGGCTCTCAATGAAGAAGGAAATAATAGGAAATCAGAGAGACAAAGGGCAGAAAAGTGTGGGAGGGGAGGAGAGAAAAGGTGGGGGGAAAAAAAAATGTAAGAGGTCAGGTCAGTCAGGTACCTGGTGAATCAGATGTCAGGCAGGTTGTAATGTGTCAAAACCACAGTCTATATTGAGTCTGTGATTTTTTTATATCCAGTAGATTTATGAAGTGAAGTTCATAGGCTCTCTATGGAAGGTGTTTTGTAAGTTGCCTTTGAGGATTAGATCTGAGAGATCGGAGAGGGTGTGATTGTCCTGTGAGAAGTGTGCACTCACAGAGAGTTGCGTATTCTTGTCTTTGATAGCTTTTCGGTGTGAATTCATTGTGGTGTACAGTTGTTTGGTTTCTCCAACATATTTTCCCTCAGGACATTTGGTGCGCTGGATGAGATGTATAACATTTCTGGAGGTGTAGTTGTAAGATCCAGGAATGGTGATAGTTCTGTTGTGGGGTGTAGTTATAGTGGGGGTGGTGGAGATATGTTAGCAGGTTTTGCATTTCTTGTCCTGGCATGGTCTGGATTCGTTCAGTGTAGTTTGGGTCATAGGGATTTTGCTTCTGGTGATGAGGTTAGTGAGGTTTGGTGCTTGTTTGAAGGCTAGGATGGGGGGTTCTGGAAAGATCTCTGTAAGAATTGGGTCTTCTAGTATGGGTTGCAATTGTTTGAGGATTTCAAAGAATGTTTTGTGCAGGAAGGGAGTTTTAATCCATAAGAAGTCAGTCATTTAGTTCTGAAATGGAAAAGTGGAACAGGATTGGAGGCACTATGGATGTTAGAAAACACTGGTGGCAATTATACTCCTTTTTGTATCTGCTTTGAGGTAGTTTTGAATTCTTCATTTTTACTTTCAGTTATGCCATCTTTACTTTTCAATTATGCCAATCACAAGAACAGATACAAGCAATACGAAATTTAAAAAGTGAACACAGTTAATTGGCAGATTTATCTATCCTCTTCACTTTTAGAGAAACGCAACTATCATGTAGAAAGTGAGTCTACAAAATTGTTGATCAAATAGCTAATATAATTCTGCATTACATTTTCAATAACTAATCACAAGAAATGATTATTCCATGTACTGCTTTTGTGTGCTCCACCAAACTCAGATTAAATCACCTCACTTGAAATGAGTAAATGTGTATCTTTCTACACTAAAAAGATAAAAGCATTTAAAAAAAAAAAACTTCTGTGGTAAAGAACAGAAATTTGCTTCAGAAATGTGATGCATCTATACTTTAATGAATTTATCTTATGTAGCCTAAAAATGCTACAGATTTTCTTTTAAACTGTCACTTGTAAATTTCATCTGCTAGGTATTGGCTGAAATTTAACAAGAACCAGTTCTAAGGCCCAGCTGCTACTGTGCCATTGCCTTCAGGCTGTTGGTGACCTTTCCTTCTCCACTTATACAGAAATAGGGGCTTCTGAGTGAACATAAGATGTATTAAATGATCCATTCAAGAAAAAAACCCCTCCAACCTTAGTTTTTATGTTTCTGCATGAATTTCCTTGGAAATGGAAACATAATCCTTCGCTATACATAGCACTTCAAAATGTAGTGTTTTCACTCAAGCAATTTTCAGATGACTGCTGTAATAATCAGTGAATTCTATGCAACAAGTTAAAACTGTGACATATGCTAAGATAAAACATCTGTGATTATAAATAACAATTGTGAATATCATAAATGGTTAAATTTATAATTATTACATCTATTATTTACTAAATGTGCTCTCTAGTATGGTCTAATTCTGCCCAGGAAATTATTATGACCTAAGAGTTTCTTATATGGAAAGTCTGTGATCTGTTTTTCAGAAGATTTACTTTTTTCATCTTAGCCATGAAAGCTGTAGACTATTTGTAGTATAATCCTTAACAGCACTAAGCATAGATAACCTTTCCTCGTTAATCATCTATTTGTCCCATAAATAAACCGATTTCAATAACTTTTTGCAACATCATCTTACTTTGCATTGGCTAAAATATATTTTGATATTGAAATGCAAATGAGACCAAATTGTTGTAGTCGTATCTACACAATTTATGAAAGCCAGTGACCAAAATTGATTTAAAGTATTGTTTGTGTTTCAGAGACAGCTGTACCTGTAATGTGGCTAGTCCTGAATGTGCTTTGAGAAATTCAGATTACAAAAACTGAATCAATGAAAAGATGAGATAGTGTTGGCTCAGCTTAGGGCCTCTGGGATTCACAAGATGTTTGGCTACATGGCTTGATTACAGCTGAAAGAAAAACTTATTTAGGAATTCTGATTTTATACTTATCCTCTCTTCTTGGAGATCTTGTGAAATGTACTTCGTTTTTGCCTCTGGAGTTAATATTGCTGTCATAGAGGAGTTACATGTGTATTTGAGCTTTTAAGTGCTATGAGATTGATAGCATTCTTAGATGTTACTTTCCTGGTGGAGTTCTTCAGGCTTTTCTTTCAAAACAGTTTATCAATATATATTTTATGAAGCTGACAGCTGATTTTGAGATCTTACTTCTTTAGGCTGGAACATACTGGAGCATGTTGAAGAGCATTTTTTTCCCCTACATGATATTTAAATTTTGCCCACATAGGAATTTCACATGGTTCTCAAGGCATCAGTTATGACATGGTTCCACTGTTCTTATAGTTAGACTATGTTTGTTGGGGTTTTCTTGTTATGTTTGTTTTTTCTGCTGCATTGCAAAATAATAGAATGGTTAAAAGTAGTTGTAATAAACTATCAAATGAAGTTTTTCCTCTTAAGTATTTTATGCCTACTTCTAAGGAAAACATTTTTTTTTCCTAGAATGGAGTTTCAGAGGACTTAAAAAACAAAATTAACAGGTAAAATTGAAAGTGTATGTTCAACTCATCTAAAATAGTTTTAAGCATATGGTAGTCAGAGTTTGAATAAAGCATTTTAAATAATGGACAGTTATTTATTTGTGAAGTGTAGATCAGTTACATGCTTGAAAGTCTGTGATTACTGTATACTCTTAAATTCACTGAACCATGCTAAGGTTTAATGCACTGAATCTGCAGTATACTTAAAAATGAGTTCAGACAATAGTCCAAGACTTTACAATGCAGTAGTATTTACATTTACATGAAGAATATTTATATGAAGAATATAGGAAGGATCATAGGAATAAAGAGATCTCATTAGGTTATCGAGTCATCTAATCCAGCCCCCTGCTCAAGGAAGAATAATCCCTAACTAAACTATCCCAGCCAAGTGTCTGTCTAACCTGCTTTTGAAAACTTCCAAGGTTGGATCTTCTACAAGCTCTTTAGGTAGCCTGTTTCAGTTCTTGACCATTCCAGGAGTTCTTCCTAATCTTCAATTTTAATTTCCTCATCTGCAGTTTGAGGTCATAGTTCCTAATCCTGTCTGTATGACTACAAATAATAGTCTATTTCCATCCTCTTCATAATTGCTCTTCATATATTTGAAGATTGTTATCAAACTCATCCAACTTGATGTTGTCTACAAATTTGCAAAGCATGCAGTGAATCATCCAAATCATTAATGAAAATGTTAAACAATACCAGATCCAGGACAAACTCCTGGGGAATCTTACTTAATACCTCCTCCAAACTGGACATTGAACCACTGATGACCAGTTGTTGAACATAACGATCCAGCCAGTTTTGTATCCATTTTACAGACCTTTCCTTTAGACAGTATGTCATTAGCTTGTTTATGATAATATTGTGGGATACTTTGTCAAAAGCCTTGCTAAAGTCAAGGTATATCATATCCACTATTCTCCCTCTATCCACAAAGCCTGTTATTTTATCATAGAAATCAGGTTGGTCAGGCATAATTCTTAGTGAATCCATGCTCTTGGTGAATCTATGCTGGCTCTTCCTGATCACCTTGTTGTCCTCTAGGTGTTTTGTAACTGATTCCTTGAGGACCTGCTCCATGATCTTTCTGGATATAGAGGTCAGACTGACTGGTCTGTAACTCCCCAGATCCTCCTTCTTCCTTTTCTTAAAGATGAGCATCATATTTGCCCTTTTTCAGTTATCTGGAACCTCATCCAACTCCATGTATTCTCAAAGAAGATAGCTAATGGCTCTGAAGAAAAAAGGCCTATGTTCTCATGTGCAGCCCCAGCTTCCCTCAACTGAAGGGCTAGGGATAGTTTGTGGTATGAGAGGGGAGCAGGGAAAAGCTAATGTGCCCTGCCACCACATGTCCTATACAGAGATCAACAGTAATGTCAGTCTTTGTGCTCCGAAGTGGAAGGCCAGGTAGAGTCTTCCAAATGACATTTGACAAATGGGATCACTATCCCACTTTTCCTTGTGCAGTGCCAATGCAGGTATGTTTGACAACAACTTTTTAAATTACTGAATCATTACATAGCCATCAACCCCAGATAGAATTAAAGCCCTAGAAGAAGCCACAGGAGACCCCAAAGTGGTCACTGAGTCTGTTAGCCTTTTTTCTGAGTGGTGAATGCCAGATGTTTGCAAGGAAGTTGCAAGCCCCCCTGTATTGTTCAATTATATAATAAAATTCTTAGTTTCATCTTGGTTCTGGGTAGCATTTGTTGCTTGAATCTTGATTGCAAAACACTCTTAACAAATTCGAGACCATGGTGCTTATTTAATTGATGTTTTTCCCCATAGAATTTTATCTACTTGTTAAGGTACTCCAGACATGTAAGGGAGAACATTGGGTACATTTTATTAGCCCATTTATGAACCCAAAGCATTTTGTCAAGCACACAACTTTCAAGAAACTGCTGTAAAATCTTCTCATGCATGCACTTAAACAATTTGTCTTTGCTTTTCAAGCTTATTAACTCATTAAATAGCATTTAATGAGAGTACCCACAATCTATTTAATTTATACAGTACACTTATTACTTGTCTAATGAATTCATGCACTGAAACTGCTAAGCGCTCCTTAGTGAATTTGTTAGCCCATTTCTACATTTTTCTCTATATTTTGTTTGGTTAATTGCTAATAGTATTTCTATTATATATTATATGAAAGTATGGCCACATTCATGTGTATTGGCTGTAGTGACATCAGATAATCTAAACATGGCTAAATAAGTTTAAGTCCTCATTCAGTGCAACTCAGCTAACATTACAAAGTTACTGCATGGGTTCCTGATTGTTAGGATGACCTGGAGTTGGGATGCTGAAACACTTATTCCTAGTGTAACTTTGTTGACTTCCTTGAAGTTACTCCAAAGATAAACTTGGTTAATAGTGAATTGTAGTTGATTGCCACTAACTTGTTAGTGCAAGAGATTTGGAAGCACCTGGAAATTAATACTGCAGTGTTTACCGAAAGATGTCTTGGTGAAGATAGGTTCCAAAAGCTATAGAAAAATGGACTGATGAAAATGGAGTCATCTCCCTGAATGGCCATGCTAAGAATTTGTCTTATGATTTATGATAATTAAGAGATTGTTAATTTAATGTTACTGTAGCTTTATCCTTTTGCTCAGTTTCAAAGAGGAGATTAATATTATAAGCACAGAAAATAAGTGAGTATGCAAGCATTTCTTTCTTAAGCTTTCATTTTTAAAGAATCATCTGTATTTATTTTATTTCATTATAAATGACACTGCATTCAAAAGGGAAATAGGTTAATTTCAACAATTCAGAGAACAACAATATGTAAAATCATGTAATGTAGGTGATGCTTTGGCAAAATTGATTTCAGAGGTGGCATAGATTAATGTATTGATTGACAACACAAGCAGTTTAATAGCTATAGTATGAGCTCAGATTTACATTAGCATATTCTGTAAATTGGAACATCTGTGGATCTGAAAAATTATCTGTAACCTCTTGACCTAAAACAGAACTTTTATAGTAAATATTTTGTGTATTTGTTTGAATAAATACAAGTGTTTCTTTGTATATACAGTCAATGGGGAGTTCTTTGCTTGCTATTTTATGTTTTTATACATGATCTAGCTCTTTGATATCTAATTGTAATATCAAGGCCTTGAGCAACACCTTGTAGTTTTTTTTATTCCATTTCATATGTTGCCATATGAATGAAAATCTACAGTGAACTATATGAACCAATATGTGTTTTTTTTTAAATGCATTTATGTTATAATTACCGTATTTAATCAATTCTAAGAGCCTCATCTTAGAATTGAGGGGCGGGGGAGGGGGTGCAGCAGGTGATTGCTGTAGCTTGGGCTCCAGCTCCCACCATAGGCACAGCTGCTACCTGTCTAGTCACCTCCCCACCTTACTGCATCTGCATCCTGCCATCTCCACCCTGCCACCTCTTTTCCCCATCATCCCTCCCCATTCAGCCTCTGCTCCCCCATCTGCACCTCACCCTCCCTCCCTTATACTTGCTTCATGATGTCAGGCTTCATGCATGCTGCAGCCTGGGGCACTGAGAATGGCTCCAGCCTAGCCCAGTAGCAGAGGCATGCAGCCACAGCTGCTGCAGGGGCTGGGCTTGGGCTGTGTTCAGTTCCCCAAGCTAGAATAGGGATGAAGCCTGCCAGTATGGAACAGAGCTGAGGCTATGAGGGACACAGGGAGCAGAGACTGGGGGGAAGAGGCAGCAAAGGCTGTGGGGGGACAGGCAGGGGGAAGAGATGGCAGTGAGAGAGGTACAAGCAGGGGCAAGCTGTTTCATCTTCCCTTGCAGCAGTTGGAGGGATACATTTTAACACGACTCTCCAGTAAATAGATTCTATAAATGGACAATTATAAAAAATTATACATTTTCTGTGTATAGAATCTAATTATTGGGGGGGTTGTCTTAAATTTGGGGTTGTCTTGGTTTCAAGTAAATATGGTATTTATTAATTTAGTTGAACAATGAAAAAAATCAAGTAATGTAGTTCAAGCATACAGTAGTGTATTAGAAAGTGAACATCTGCTTTTGGTTGCCATTCATGCATCTGAGCTGTCTTGGTTATTTCCTTAGTACAAAGAATACTGTAGTACAGCAATTAACACTGTGCATGTGTGTGAGAGAGAAGCCAAGATGTCCGTAAATGTTGTCTTTCAGTGGCAGCTATTTGAATAACCATTTAATAACAATTTTAATAATTATTTCAGAACACAGCTTATAAGAAAAAATAATAAAATGGAAGCTATCTGTAACCCGGGCGGTACTCCAAGATGTACCCCCTCTCCAACTGAAGGGATCAGAGCAGGTGCACAAGCACTGTGGGAGGTGTAGGGACTCTCCTCCCCGTATAGACCACAGCCAGATCACTAATGGGGACTTAACCATATACCTTTTAATGAGAAAACAGTAGTGGGAACATAACCAGTATAAACCAGGGGGTATAGGGGACACTACAACGCCCCAAAGGGGCAGGAGTCAACAAAGGTTAGACACTTACAATCATAGACATATTCATCCAGCTGACAAAAGACAGAGTTAACAAAATATAAAACACAAACAACAAAACAAACAATACTGGTTGGTGAAATAAAAAAGGCACAAAATACAAAACATCAAATAACAAGGAATATAGGGCCTAGGTACCTGGAAGGGGGAAAGGGGGAAAAACACAATGACCCCTTTGCTTTCCACTGCAACAAGAATTTTTCCCTGTTACCTCACTCACCCCAAGTCATCCCAGCTGGGATTTAAACTCAGCTCTCCCATGTGGTAGGCAGAAACTGCCACATAGCCACCAGTGCTGGTACTGTACAAAGCTACTAGGGGTCTTGACCTTCCCAGAGCCCCTGCCTCACATTGAGCTGTTTGGCCTCTTATTGGAGGAGCTGGAAGCCGAGCTGGGAACCTGTCAGGTCGCTGCTCAGATCTTTGCTGGAGCTGGGGAGCCTCTCCTGCTGGCCGCAGCCTCTTGTAGGGGATCCTGAAGCCCAGTGGGGAGCCTCTCCTGCCAGCTACATGCCGCACTGTTGAGGGTCCAACTGCTGTCTGCAGGTCCCACTCCTTCAGGGTCTTCTGGGGCAACTGCTACCGCCCCACTAGCCCAGCTCTTGCCAGCTCTTTGAAGCTCCTTCCTTGTGGTCCCTCACTGGTCTCCCCTGAGTCAGCTGTGCTGCCCCTTTTATCCCCCTCCAGGTGACCCAAGGGGCCAATCAGGGGACATGGAGGGTGAGTCTCTGGGGCCTGATTAGTGAGGAAAGGGAATCCTAAGTCCTCCAATCATCTTTTACCCCTTCAAAAACCCTGGGCTAAATCACTACCAGCTAGCCCGTCACATATCTATTAAAATATAATAATGTGCTACAGCATTTCATCTCATGTCGAAAGTCTCTCAATCAAAGTGAAAGGTATGTCTTTTTCTGGTATAGGTATGGAACCATTGAAGAATGCAGAAGTTGATTCCATAGTAAGTGACATCTTTTAAGTTAAAATATCATCTTGTGCTATTTCATCCAGAAGTTGATGAAACTTCTGTGAGTAAAGCTGAACTCCAATCAGTTATGGTTACCATTTCAGGATGTCTGTCACATCTGGTGTGGTCAGGTATATAGTAGTACTTGTCATGTCAGTAAGTTGGGGTGGTCTGCTTTGTCAGTTTTGGGATGGTCAGCAAGTATTCTATCAGGATACCATTTGTGACAGTATACTACCACTGCTTTTAACAACCTTGTTAGTTGCAATAATGAGACCACAGGCACCAGTTCTTAGTAACAAAGACCCTTCTGGATTTATTGTTCACAGACAACCAAACACTAACATCATATGTCTGGTACAGTGCCAGCAAGGTTTATTTGCAAGACATGGTGTTACAAATCCAACTTGGGGAAGGGACGGGACAGTGGGACAGAGCCCAGAGTTTCCCACTACTGTGATGCTGCAATGCTACTTGCTCTAAGGAACAAACCAAGGTTGCCCTGGAATAGCTCCCTACCCCAGCAAGCTTCAGTTCTATTGCCTTATACCCTTATACACTGGAGTTAGTAAGGAAATCTCTGCCAGCCCCAGGTGGCCATCCTGTTGGATTATGGAAGAATTTTTTTAGGTCCCTCTCTTGGTGGAGAAGACGAACCTGGGATATCACTTGCCTACAAATCACTTTTTCCACAGGCAATTAGTAAGGAACCAAACATCAAAAAGGTTTATTGCACAGGATAAAAAGATAGCACAAACAGAACTGGCAGTGGATTTGGAGACACAAAAACAAAACAAGAAAGGCTCCTAACCCTCTTATCTACGTACACCTTAGGCTTGCTGACCAATCAGCATTCTCAACAGCATTTCTTTGGCTAGAGGCACCATTCCTAAGCTACCTCCCTGATTTAAATAACCAATTGAGGCCCAATCTTAGGAAGTACAGTTGCCAGGGATATTTTTATTCTCCTTTGTTCTTAGTTTCTTCATCTTAGAGAACTATATGGAATTTAGAAAAATCATTTCTTCTTGTTGATTTCCAAGGCCTACATTTACCGTAACTTTGCGCATCATTTATGAAACCATGTGCACTGGACAGGTGCCTTCCATGTCTGCCAGACAGGGACAATTCAATATGTTAATCCTTGATTTTTTTTCCTGACTCTCTCCTGTCATCTCACAAAATCCAGGTCTAGTGTACTCAATGAAGAAGGTGTTGATGCATCATATGCATCATCCCAATGACATTTAAAGAGGGAAATTCAAGACAAGTACCTTAATGCTTTATGGAAATAGATTGTCAAAGGAAAAAAATATTCTTGAAAAAGAAGCAGATAATGATAACGAAAACTGCAGCTGATGTATCTGACTGTATAAGGAAATCATATACAGACTGAGATGCGCCATTTGTGCTTACAGTTATATACTTGCTAAACAATGCTAAAAAATGAAGTGCCTTCTTATCAGTGCCTTACTATAAACATTACTCTGATTTTATTCTCATTTATATGAGTTTAATTAAGAAGTAGGTCCACTGAAGCCAACTGAGCCACACTTATCCAAAACTAGATTAAGAGGAAGATAAGAATCAATCCAGCTCCTCATTTAGCCTTTACCATGTTAAAAGTTCATCATTTGTTAGTTTTCCCCTTATACATATTTTAAAATTTGAAATGGTAAGTTCTCATGAAATATTCATTGTTCCAATACATATATTGGAGGAAAGTGTTTAGGCATTTTTACTTCTGAAAAAGACTTGATAAATTTACCATGTTTATGTGGCTCAGCATCTTTTAACGTATCAAACATATTTTTTCACCACATACCCTGGAATAAGATATGTACCTTTGTTTTTGAAAGGCAGAATGAAGGAAAAAAAGATCTTTCCTTGTAGTATGCAAGTAGCAGCAATTAGGGGCTGAAGCTCTTCATCGTTTACTCTTTATGGGTTGCGTGCATACTTTACTTTTGTGTTTGCCTGGCCAAAGCTTAACTTACAGAAACTGTTCTTAACATATTTCTTTGCATACATTGCACGCTCCAATTCCACAAGTTAGTGTTTGGGGAAAAGATACATATGTTTGTGAAACAATATAGTAGTAATATGTTTTTAGCAGAAATTATTTGAATAAGATCTCTGGAAGACAAAACTGGCATGGAAGTCAAAGGTGGTTTTCTTTATATACTAAGAGCACGTTTGAACCTCATTTTCATCCACAGTGAGTGTGTGTATATGTGCACTTTACTGTGCAGTAGACTAATTTGCTGCACAGTAAAGCATTACCTTTTGCATGTGTGTGGCAATTTGGCTGATATAGACTAATTTACTGCGCCATTGTATAGTTCTGTCAGACACGAGTGCAAGGTGTCCTCAGACTTACAACACAATTGGTTTCTGAAAACTGCATCTTAAGTTGAAATGTTGTAACTCAGAACCAATTTTCCCATTGGAACAATGTTATAAATTGGGGGGTTAGGTCCTTTATGATGGTCGACACCACTGCATCCAGCTGGTAAGTCTGTTGTGGTGGGGGGGAGGGAAGGAGCATGGGGGGCACTGGGTGGTGACACCAACCCAGACACGCTCGGGGATGCCAAGCGCGAGAGGGAGATGAGATAAGCACCACAGACAGTGGGGTTTGAAATAAAACTTGATATTTACTTACAGAACTGTCAACACAACTTGAAGGGTGATATAACTTGGAGGCGATGAACTATATACAGCAACAAGGGACAAGCGGTGGGTGGCGGGTGAAGACCGCAGTGTACAAGTACGATGTCTGGTTGGGACAAAGTACAGGGCGTTCCGGATTTGGCAAGGCAGTAAACTATAATGCTCAGAGCGACCGGAGCAGCTTCTGCTATAGACCTAGGGGTCTGGCCAGGCCCCAAGACGGGTGATCAATCCGCCTTGAGAGTCAGAGCCTGGGGACCACGCACCGAGGCGTGCGGTCCCCTATATAACTTTTTTGGCCAATCAGGAAGCTCCCCTGATGGTACATTCTGGAACCCATGGACATGCTGGCCAGCCAGCCATGCCCATTAGGTGGTCTTTGATTGGCTAGACCACAGGTGATCACGC
>NW_005843191.1:280693-281158 GCF_000455745.1 Alligator sinensis
CACGGCTTACAGTGGAACCCATACGCTCCGTTTCCCCTGGAGGTACCATCAGACACCAACCAGCCCGGTTTTATGGTTCCATATAATTTAGATACATGTGGTTCTTCTCTTTCCTCTGGTGGCAGGTCTCCCTCTAGCATTCTCCACCCTGACCAGTAGTACAGAAATCTCAGTACTATGGTACACCAGGTTCTTGCGGTTCCCTGATATTCTGGGTGGCTTCTGCTGGGGTTCAATAATGTTAGGAGTGAACCTCCAGGCGCAACTAAGGTTCCGGTATACGGGGCCAGGTGTTCCACTAACTGGGTGGCTAACATAGTTTTGGTTAGGCACCCATATCTGTGTTGGTGTTCCTGTAAGGTGCGGTGGCCCATATATACTGGGTGCTCCGCCTCGATGTTTCTTGCGACTGCCCAAATGTGCTCCTGCGTGAATCCCACGTAGATGTGTAGTGGGGTGTTTCCC
>NW_005843192.1:0-2054 GCF_000455745.1 Alligator sinensis
CGCGCATCTCTCGCCACTTCTGAGCCTAACTTAGCCTCCTGTCGGGGAGGGCCCTTAGGTTCAACAAGGACAAGTGCAAAGTCCTTCACTTAGGACACCGCAACCCCAGGCACCGGTGCAGGCTGGGGACTGACTGGGTGAGCGGCAGAATAGCTCTGCAGAAAAGGACCTGGGGGTGACAGGGGACAAGAAGTTGAACAGGAGCTGAACAGGAGCCAGCAGTGTGCCCTTGGTGCCAGGAAGGCTCCCGGCATCCTGGGCTGCATTGTTCGTCTATTCAGCACTGGCGAGGCTACAACTGGAGTCCTGTGTCCAGCCCCGGGCTCCCCACTACAAAAGGGATGTGGACAAATTGGAGAAGTCAGTGAAAATGGTTGTGGGGCTGGGGGACAGGACTGGTGAGGAGAGGCTGAGGGAAATGGGCTGATTTAGTCTGCAGAAGAGAAAACCGAGGGGGATTGAATAGCAGCCTTCACCTCCCTGCAGGGGGGCTGCAAAGAGGATGGAGCTGGGCTGGTCTCAGTGGGGGCAGATGGCAGGACAAGGAGCAATGGGCTCAAGCTGCAGCAAGGGAAGCTGAGGTTGGATGTTATAAGAAATCTCTCATGAGGAGGGTAGTAAGGCACTGGAACAGAGAGATGATGGAATCTGTATCCTTGGAGGTTTTTAAGACCCAGGTAGTCTGGGCTGGGATGATCTAGTGCTCCTGCTTGGAGCAGGGGGCTGGACTAGATGTGACCTTCTGAGGTCCCTTCCAATCCTCATTTTCTATGATCTTCTATGATATTTCCAAAGAGATCTATTCCCTCTTCAGTACCCTTCACAGTGTCCATAATTATAGGTTTTGAGAAGCCAAAGGAAATATCTCAAGCCCTTCTTTTCAATTGTCATTAGTTGATGTATCATACATGAATTTATATAGCCCCTTTTTTAACCTGGTTGAGCTCTCTGCCTCCACCACCTCCTGTGATGATTAATTCTACAATTTACCTACATGTTGCATAAAAAAGTACTTTCTCCTGTTAGTTTTAAACCTGTTTCCTACTAATGTCAGCAGGTGGCCCCCAGTTCTAGTATTCTGGGTCTTGAACAATAGTTCCCTTTTCAGTTGTAATAGCCAGTTCAGAATCCAGCATTGAATATTTACTGTTGAAGGTATTTTTTCATCATGGACTGAAAACCCCATGGATGAAATAGAGACATTGGGTTTATGACACTTAATAACCTACCTGACATCTGACTCCCCAGGAACCTCTCCACTGTTCACCTGCTACATTCATTCTCCCCTCCCACCATGCCAACCTCTGTCTCACCCACTGACTCCTCAGTTTACATCTTCACTGACTGCCTTTCTTGCATGCACACCAGCCTCTGGCTTCTTTACTGTTCACTCCATCCAGGGAGAGCACAACCCAACTGCAGATGCTTCCATAGCCTAACAAAGGTTATTTATACCCGAAAGCTTGCAAAGATTTTTTCCAATTATTTGAGTTGGCCTAATAAAAGATATCAGATCTACCCAAAGAACCTTGTCAGCCTGTGTCCTTAGACCAACATGGCTACAACCTACACCCTTGTAACAGATTGGTGAGGCAGGGTTTCCCTTTATACAAGCCATGCTGGCTCCTCCCCAACAGATCATATTTGCCCATATGATTACTGATTTTATTCTCTATTAGATGTTCTGCCAACTTGCCAGGAATGGAAGTGACTCACTGGTCTGTCATTCCTGGGGACACCTCTGGAGCCCTTTTGAAGATGGGTGTTATACTGGCAGCCCACCAGTCCTTTGGCACCGGCCATTTGTAACGATAGGTGAGATGCTATTGCCAGCAGTTCTGCAACTGCACCTTTGAGTTACCTCAGAACTGTTGGGTGAATGCCATCCAGTCCGGGTGCCTTATTGTTATTTAACATATTCATTTTCTAAAATATCCTCTCTTGTCCTTCAGTGCCGTCCAACTCTTCACACCCATCTACTAGAAAGGATTGATCTGCCATGGGAATGTCCCCAGTACCGTCTACTCTAAACACTGATGCAAGGACTTTTTTTT
>NW_005843192.1:2672-7693 GCF_000455745.1 Alligator sinensis
TGCCCTCACCAGCCCAGTCCAATCGAAGCTGCCAATACTGGCTAGAAACCGACCAATCTGCATGGCATCCCTGGCTACCTGGGCCCGCGTACAGGGCCGGGTCTTCCCCTCCCTGCCCAGGTGACCAGAGCATCGCCTCCCAGGCGCCAGGCTTTTGTCTGCAGACAAGGAGCGAGATCCCCGCTGTGAGGGATTCAACGGCCGCCTCTCAGGCTGGTGGGGACAGATCTCGGGAGAGGGGCACCGACAGTGGCATTTCTGCCACACGGGTCGCTTACCGAGTTCTGGCAAGCCATCGAGGGCCACATGGGTAGCCCTGCCCCTTGACAGGTATCCTGCCCCCTAGTCCCCATCTTGGGACCAGAAGTCCTGCCCCCTATCCCCTGACCTTTACCACCAGAAATCCTTCCCCTTATCCCCCCAAAGTACTCTTTTTAGAACGGGGGTTTGCCATTTCGGAAACAGAAAAATACCAAATTATATTCTAAAACTCAAACATCTCCTACAACATTCATGAATTCTATATCAAAAAAAGTTTTTGCCTTGATTTATATGTGTTTGTGCAGTGTGCATAGAGGTGATAGTATAATAGATTAAAATGAAGTCTTACTCTTGTATATTGTGGGAGGGTATGGGGGGGTGGGTATAGGTTTGTGGGTATGTGGGGTATGGGGAAGGGTGTGGGTTTGTATGTGGGATTTGTGGGGAGGTGGATAGGCATGGGGGTGTGGTTGTGTGTGGGTTTTGTGGGGGCCTGTGAGTGTGTGGGGGGAGGGTGGCTGCGGAAGGTTGTTGTTTGCATGGAGGGGGAGGTTTTGCCCATAGCTCACTCCCCTGTGACAAGCAGAGTCCCTACCACACTTCTGCAAGCCTGGGCTCTGCACCTCTGCCCCTTCTAGCTCCAGGGCACTGGTGCAGGCCCTGTGCTCCCACTTGCTGCCACTTCCCCCTACCTGCCACCGCTGTCCTTCTCCTGCCACTTCTGCACCGCCCCCCATCCCCAGCTCCCCCACTTGCTGCTCTGGCACCACGTCCCAGCTGCTCCTGCAGTCCTGGCGATGCAGCTGGGAACCAGGTGGGGCTGGATCTGCCAATGGCAGGTGGACAGGGGAGTGGAGAAATGGCTGCAACAGGCGGGCAGAAGGGGCAGCGAGTAGGAGCACGGAGCACAGCAACAGCCAGGCGGGAGCACGGGTCCCGTGCTCGTGCACCAGGGCTGGCATCTGCAGGGCCCAGAGCTGGGTGGCAGGAGCAAGGTGTCCAGGCCAGCAGAGGCTCTATGGAGCCAGGCTGACTTCTCCATGTCCCTGCTGACACAGAACAGCCCAGCTCCACACAGCCCTGACCAATTTAAATCCCACTCTCCTGCTTCCCTGCCCTGGTCCCCACTGGTGGTGGCCCCAGGGCACCGACACAAGCCCCGCACTCCCACATGGCTGTCACTACACTCAACACACCCACTTGCTGCACATTTCCCCATGTGTAGCAGCCATTTTCCCACTCACCCTGCCCACTGTGCTTGGGCACCACCTGGTTCCTACCTGCATTGCCAGGACTGCAGGAGCCAGCCTGGCCCAGACCAGACTTGAGGAATGGGGCAATCAGCCATGGTCCTCCCTTCCACCCTCCCTCCTCCTTCTTATCTGTATTTCCCTCCAGCACTATGATACAGGAACAGCCCCAGGCCAGAAGCCTCCACAAGCCCCTCTAGGCAGAGGCTTCCTGCTGGGGTGTGAGGGCGGAGGGAAGCGGGTGGCTGGGCCAGACTTGAAGCTGGAGCTTAATTCTGCTACTGGCTCCCTCTGGGCCCTACTGCCCCTGGCTCCTCTCATCTTTGACAGGCAGCCAGGGGCAGATAAATATTAATGTTATAAATTTTTTAGGGGCCCCACAGACCACATAGAATGGCCTGGCAGACCAGGTGTGGCCCACAGACCACATTTTGCCGACCCCTGCTCTAGCTGGCTTCCTGCCTCTGGTGTATTTAAAAGTTGTTATTATTAACTGTTAGCACCTTTTGCTACATGCACCTCTAATTCTTTTTTGGCCAGCTTTATTTTACTTTAACATTTTTTCCATGGGCGTAAGGCCTCCTCTCTGAGACATGGGCTGACCTAAGTATTCTGTTTTGTTCAGCACAGTACCCTACCTGCCACACCACAGGTGGCCCATGAGCTAGCTTGTTCTGCAGTGCTCCTTTTCAAGCTGAACTACCAATATGGTCGTTGGGGGGAAACAAAACAAATGATGGAGAAAACTGCAGAAAGGGAGCTTTTGCCTCACTGGGAACAAGGCTCCAAGCTAGAACCAAGGGCCCCCTCCTTTCCGGCCCGCAGCCACCTCATTAAGTCACATAAACTCTCACTTGCACCATTCTTCCTGGCCTCAGTTATTTCTCACAGATCTTTTCCACATGGCTACTCAGGGGACCAGCTGCAAGAGGAGTGCTGGAAAAGGGGCCTGGGTAACCGCTGACCTGCTGTGCGGTGATTACGGTGCTGGTCAGAGATACTGGAGAACCCAGATTCCAATCCTGTCTGGGTGAGGGGGGTCTTTTACGTCATGGATGACTATGGAGATGAACAGGGAGTGGCAGCAAGAAAATGTGAGTGTGAATGATAACCACCCATTTTCTGTTCCTGAGACAAAGTCTGGTGATCTCAGTGTCTGACCAACTCCATTTTCAAGCCTCTACGTCCACCACATGTCCACAAGGGGTGAACATACATGCCAGACCTCCTCCTGTGCGTGGTCAGTTAGTGTGACCAGTTAGTTGCACAGAGTCATCCATGTTACACAGGGATACACATCCAGGAATAGGACTCCCCTGGCACTTACGCCCTGTAAATAACCAAAAGATGGCCTCTTAGGGTGCCAGACAAGAATATAATACCACCCAAAATGTGTGATTGCTCCAACAGTCTCTTCCATCTATTCTACATCTCATTGCTGGCAGATTTCCATCCCATCAGCATTCAGTATCCCATGGATAGGAATCCCTTTTAAATCAGTCAGGTTTCAAATGCAGTACAACCAGCATTCCCAGCTCTGATGTTCGATATGCTGATAATTGTGTCGTGTGCCACTCAAGTGAAGTGTTCCAGGTCACCCTTGGTTGCCTCTATGACCCATATGAAAGGCTTGGACTTGCTGTCAACTTCATGAAAACCAAGATCCTTAACCAACCCACTGCAAACCAACTGCCTTTGGACATCTCTGAAATTGTATCTTCAATATTCATTACATCAGTCCCCAAACCCAGATCCTCATCGACCAGGTTGCTGTCAGCCTTGCCCTGTTGTACGGGTGTGAAACTTGGATGAGTTATTGGAAACACCTGGAGGGTTTGGCTCATTACTATCAGCGAGGCCTTTAACAAATCCCCTATTTCCATTGGAAGGACAGAAGAACAAATGTCAGAGTCTGGCTCAAGCAAACGCCACCAGCAGTGAAGCTGTCTTTACAAGGCACCGGTTCTGTGGGACAGGACACGTCCTAAGGATGCCTGAGCCAGACCCAAGGGATGGCACTCTTTGCTCAGAAGCTTGTCTAACATTTTTTCCCCAGTGCTACAATTCATCCAGCATTAAAAATACTGCCCAATAAACCCCGATTCTGGCCTATTCCTACTGGCATTATCACCACAACTACAACAACACTCCAACGCTGCTACTGCTCTCCAGTGAGCATTTCTGATCCTGCTTTTCTCCACTGTACAGGAATACTTTTCTCCACCCTAAGCTCCAGTGAAAAGACTTATGCTTCCTGCGGTGACAGGACCAGGTTCATCTTGCTGGAATCTGTTTACTAAGTGAAAAAGGTAGTGACCAAAAAGCAGAGAATAAACAAGGCCTTAAAGGGACAGAGAGAGTTTTGTCCAAACCCTTTTCCACCCACAGCAAAGCAACAGCATTTCAACACCGTACCTTCTCTGTTCTCGGTGGATCCTTCCTCTGGTGTGTGCCCAGCCGGGACTCATAATCTTTATATACACAGCACTATTACTTTCACTTGCATTCTGCCTGGTACTTTCTTTGTCAGCATTAATAACTCAGCCTTTTTATTTTAAATGAACGTTTGCATAGACACATGGGTGCTTAATAAGAAATGTGAACAGAACTGAAGCGTTTGAAATGCACTGCTTTAGGAGACTGCTGCATGTCTCGTACACTGAGTACAGGACCAATGAGTCTGTCATGCAGCAAATCAGTCAAGAGATGGGAACCTACAAACCAGTGGTGGCAGTCGTGACCCGAAGGAAGCTGCAATTATTTGGACGCATCATAAGAAGGCCAGACACCTTTGCCAACACCATAATGCAGGGTGCAGTGGAAGGAAAGAGAAAAAGAGGTCAAGAAGAGGTGGGGAACCAATATCACAGACCGGATGGGGCTGCAGCTGACAGAGCGCATGAAGCTAATCAAACAGAGGATGAAGTGGAGAAGGGCTGTTACACCATTGAAGGTGCCCCAGTGGCCTCGGGATTGACATGACTTGACTTGATATGTAACTAAGGAATATCAAACAACAGCTCAGTTGTTTCCTGGAACGCTGCAGACCTCACAAAGCCAACAAAACCAATGAGGATTTGGCAGGGGGTGGGTTAGGAAGGTCCTAAGAAAATTCCCAAACTCCATCCCGGTATGATGCAAAAATTAGATGCCAGTGACAGCTGACTTGTGACACTTACATTTGGCTGGGATTAAATCACAGGCCCAAATTCCATTCTGGTGCTAAGAGGTTTAGCCCAGAGCCCAGCTGGTCATCCAGGGCGGTGGTGTGGGGAGCCAAAAGAGGTGGGGGGGAACATGCCCCCTGTCCCCCGTCTCCTGCGCAGTGTGTGCAGCAGCAGGAGCCACCCACCCAGGCCTGTGGAGGAGCAATCAGGCTCTGATTGCCGCTCGAACTGGCCAGGCCTGAGCACAACCCCCATCCTCCAGGATTACTGACTGGTCGGAGGCCAAAAAGGGGTCAGCCAAGCCGATCCCCTACCACCATGGCTGCTTGGGGGCGTAAGCATT
>NW_005843192.1:8136-13677 GCF_000455745.1 Alligator sinensis
GCAGGGCCAGGCAGTGGTGTGTGCAGGAGCAGCGCAGGAACGAAAGGGGGAGAAGCTGGAGCAGTCAGGCAGGGCTGGGGAGAGTCTCTATTTCCAGCCTGAGCTGTGTTCAGGTCTGGCTGGAGGGGATCAGTCTCATGCAAAAAAGGCTAGAGCCAAAACACTGCAACATGGCAGAGGGAACCCCTGGGAGACACGAGTATCGTCCAGCCCTTGTCCAGGGGAAGCAGGTGGTTGGCAGCTGCTCAGAAGTTGTTGGGGAAGGGACCACGCTCGGCTTAACCAAGGAAGGGAAATACCACTATAGTTCTTTTGGGTTTCACTTGATCCCAAATCAGATGAGCAAGTCTGGCCATGAGCAGGAGAGCAAGACCCTGCAGCCAGGAACCTCTTCTTACAGAATCAGAGAAACATTGAATATGAGGGTTGAAGGGACCTCAGGAGGCCACATCTAGTCCAACCCCCTGCTCCAAGCAGGACCAGCCCCAACTGCATCATCCCAGCCAAGGCTTTGTCTACCCAGGTCTTCCAAACCTCCAAGGATAGAGAGAAAGCTCCTCTGTGGGGAGCCTGTTCCAGTGTTTTACTACATGAGAAAGTTGATCCCAATATCCAACCTCAACTTCCCTTGCTGCAGCTTGAGCCCATTGCTCCTTGTCCTGTCATCTGCCCCCACTGAGAACAGCCCAGCTCCATCCTCTTTGCAGCCCCCCTGCAGGGAGGTGAAGGCTGCTATTCAATCCCCCTCGGCCTTCTCTTCTGCAGACTAACCCAGTTCCCCCAGCCTCTCCTCAAAGTCCTCTTGACCAGCCCCCAAACATTTTCATTGCCCTCCACACGTGTCTACACATGCGCACAGTCTGCACAGTCTGTAGTGTGACTTATGCCAACTCAGGAGTAAATTTGTTATCTGCATGATGAAGGTAGCAAATTAATTCCTGAGTTGTTTCTGTGCGGTAAGGCAAGTCTATACGCCTTACTGCGCAGTTACCCTCTTTGTGGAAAGCTACTCCCAAGTTAGTGCACGCACAATTACTGCACTGTAATGCCTGCACGTGTAGACGCCGGTCTAAAAACCGCTTACTGCTCAGTAACATACTGCACTGTAAATTACTGTGCAGTAAATGTACGTGTAGGCACACCCTGTGAGTCTGACCTTAGCAACTCTGGAGACAGGAGAAGAGAGAGAGAGGGACGACCAGCATCCTGGACTTACCTTAACATCGGCAACTTCCAGAACCAGCATGCAGGAGATGTCCTGGTACTTCCAGAGCAGCCTGAGGTCCACATTGGTGGGAAGAGCATCAGGGAAAGTACTTCCAGCCCTGGGGAGGGGCACAGAGGCGGTGGCATGTAGCGGAGAGAGCAGGCTGGGCAGCTTCCAGGCAGGGGCAGCCAGCCGCCGAAGCAACGGGGCCACCCAGCCGCTGAAGCAAAGCAGCTAGCCCAGCCCAAGGCCATGGAGCTAGGCGTGTTCCCAGATTTGTCCATCTCTTTGTGGGGTGCTCATTCATTAGGGATATGTTTTTAGGGTCTTTGTAATTCTATCGATGTGCTGCTTGTGTTACGTGTGTTTCTATACAGAGCTGTATCTCTCCCTTCTGCGAGTCCTCACCCCTAATGCATCTATCTTGCAGGACTCAGTTTCAGTGGCGCTGGGTTCTTCCAGTCACCACATCACACACACACACACGCATAGATTAACGCGACACGCCTGACCCAGCCGGGTTGATCAGCATGGACAGGCTGACACCCTCATATGCCAGGAATGAGTTCATTAAGGTTACAATAAAATGCAGTCAGACACAAGCACACCGGTGAACAGAATCCCTCTGAATGCGGCTGAGCATCCAGCTGACACCCTCATGGGCCAGCATTCAGTTCATTAGGACACGCATGTTGGAGCCATACTGGGTCAATCGGCCTGTACAAGCTGATCCCTGCATGTGTCTCCAACTCAGCACGTTCCAAGCTTTTGCCTTAACTGTCCTAGTAGTGACAGCCTCTTGATGAGCAGACCCCACAGTATTTCTGGGCTTCATGGGGATCTTTGGCTTAGGTAAAAGTAGCATTGCTGCAGAGCAAGTGGGGAAGAAGAAGCAGAGAATGAAAAATACACCCGGTTACCACCAGTGTGACTTTAAAAGTTATTTATTGCTATGTATATGAAATGTATAATGGTTCTAATAGTAAGCGCCAAGCAAAGGAAAACAAAACAATTACAATATTACCCAGGTTTCATCGAGTATTTGGGGAAACCTCGCTGAAGCATAAGTAATGCAATTCAGGTTCCGAAAGCTATGCCTAGAGAGAAAAGAGAAAGAGAGAGAGCGAGAGCTGGGGTCTCACACTGCAGCGCACGCGGGGTGTTTGCTGACAGGCAACGTTCTTAGCACGATCGCTGAAGGTTAAAGAGACGACAGAAAGAGAGGATCTGTTTCTCCCAGCTTCTCGAGAACAGAGCGGATGGTGCCAGGGAGATTTCTCCCTCATGAAGCGCGCTGTCTGCTGCTTTACAGCTTTCTTACACTTACTTCTAAGGAGTAACCAGACACCTAGGAGCCTGCGTGAAACTATTATGAATATTCTGGACGGGATCTTCTCAGATGGCCTAGCTATGCTTGCACTGTGAAGTCAGCATCAGTGTTGTGTCTTTTACCTGTTGTGAATAAGCCTCATCTTAGCACGACTCCCAGATCGTACTTCGAGGGATTACGTGGAGTGTTCATAAACGTTGTGGAGTGGACATCCACCAGTCATCCCGGGAAAACCAGGACAGCATGTGTGGTCAGGGCTCCAGAGGGCTGGGCATTGTGATGAACCCTCAACCATTGTTCAAATGTCGCCCATACCCGCTCTGACTCGGTCTCTTGCCTCAGCATTGCCTAACTCGGCGACCAAGTTTTAGTCAATCAAGTTTAAATTGGCCTCCCATAGTGGGAGTTCTGTTTAGAGGAGGTGTGTGTGTCGGGGCGGGGGGGGAAAGAAAAAGTCCTTAGTAAGTCCAGCAAGGCGGGTGCCAGGCCTCCCTCAGGAAGACAGAGCTCACAGTTAAGAGGAGGAGCGCCGATGAAAGGACCCGGCAGCCTGCAGGTCCAGACCAGTGACCAGTGCTTGCAGACGAACGAGTGGAGAGACAGACCGCTCTCAGGTCAGGGGGATCCTAGAAGGAAACGGATCGGGTAGAGGAACCTGTTGCTGGGATGCTATTAGCATCTCAAGGGTCAGGATCTGACACAGAGGTTAGCTCAGCTCGGGCCAGATCCGTACACCCTGGCTTGTGGCACTCTGAAGGAAGAAGGGCGATCAGCAGCCCCAGAGTAGCTAGTTAACATCCCTGACCGAGGACTGAGGGTCGCTGGGGCCTAGCTGAATTGAGGGAAGAAGCCTCGAGAGGCAGGACTAGGGCCTGTCAAGCCCACAGCCCAAAAGTAGCCCTGCTGGGGAAGGACACGTTCTGATGGCACTGAAGTAAGCCACTAGTAGACACCGATCTGTCTTTTGAGAACCGAGTCAATTCATTCAAGCAGCTCTCAATTACTGACTGGTCGGAGGCCAAAAAGGGGTCAGCCAAGCCGATCCCCTACCACCATGGCTGCTTGGGGCAGTATGCATTACTAAGGTCCTCTGGTAGACTCAACAATGTTCATTCCTGGCTGAGACAGGAGGTGGGCAGGGTGGTGTAAAGGGGAGGTCTGGAGCCCCACAAAGAGAAGAGGGCAAGGGATCTCGAAGTTCGTCTGTGGGGAACTGCCTCGCAAAAGATCTTACAGCAAAGTCGTGGTGGGCAATGAGTACAAGACCCCAAAGGTGGCCCAGGGGCCTAATCTAGCTCCCACCCTGTCAACAGCAGTAGGTCGGCAATCGCTGGGGAGGGGCCATGAGCCATACAACACCTACAGCCGGCACAAGCTCAAATCCCTTGTGTCCTCTGTCCTTCAACAGCATGGCCTCTGGGCTGCCTTGACACAGGTCATTTCTGAGAAAGTCTCCTCCCTGTGTGCAGAATGGGAGAGATTTACAGGAAAGAAGGAAGCAAAAAGCAAGACTGGGGGTGAAAGTACAATGCTGTAAAATGATACATTTATGGTGGGAGCCGGGAGCAGAGGGGCAGAGGCAGGGCCCTGCAGTGGTGTGTGCAGGAGCAGCGCAGGAACGAAAGGGGGAGAAGCTGGAGCAGTCAGGCAGGGCTGGGGAGAGTCTCTATTTCCAGCCTGAGCTGTGTTCAGGTCTGGCTGGAGGGGATCAGTCTCATGCAAAAAAGGCTAGAGCCAAAACACTGCAACATGCCCCTGGGAGACATGAGAATTGTCCTGCCCTTGTCCAGGGGAAGCAGGTGGTTGGCAGCTGCTCAGAAGCTGTTGGGGAAGGGACCACGCTCTGCTTAACCAAAGAAGGGAAATACCACTATAGTCCTTTTGGGTTTCAATTGATCCCAAATCAGATGAACAGTCTGACTATGACTCGGGGTGACAGTACAATGCTGTAAAATGATAAATGTATGGGGGGAGCTGGGAGGCAAAGGGCAGGGACAAGAACTTGTAGTATTGTGTGAAGGAGCAGCACAGGAACGAAAGGGGGAGAAGCTGGAGCAGTCAGGCAGGGCTGGGGAGAGTCTCTATTTCCAGCCTGAGCTGTGTTCAGGTCTGGCTGGAGGGGATCAGTCTCATGCAAAAAAGGCTAGAGCCAAAACACTGCAACATGCCCCTGGGAGACATGAGAATTGTCCTGCCCTTGTCCAGGGGAAGCAGGTGGTTGGCAGCTGCTCAGAAGCTGTTGGGGAAGGGACCACGCTCTGCTTAACCAAAGAAGGGAAATACCACTATAGTCCTTTTGGGTTTCAATTGATCCCAAATCAGATGAACAGTCTGACTATGACTCGGGGTGACAGTACAATGCTGTAAAATGATAAATGTATGGGGGGAGCTGGGAGGCAAAGGGCAGGGACAAGAACTTGTAGTATTGTGTGAAGGAGCAGCACAGGAACGAAAGGGGGAGAAGCTGGAGCAGTCAGGCAGGGCTGAGAGAGCAAGACCCTGGAGCCGGTATCCTCTACTTACAGAATCATAGAATTGGAGACAGTGAGGGTGGGAAGGGAGCTCAGGAGATCACATCTCTTCTAACCCCCTGCTCCAAGCAGGACCAGCCCCAACTACATTATCCCAGTCAGGGCTTTGTCTAGTTGAGGCTTCAAAACCTCCAAGGAGGCAGAGTGCACAACTTCTCTGGGGAGCCTGGTCCAGTTCTTTACTACCCTCTTCATGAGAAAGTTCATCCTGATATCCAACCTCCACTTCCCTTGCTGCGCTTGAGTCTGTGGCAGAAATGCCCCGTCGGTGCCCCTCTCCAGAGATCTGTCTCAGCCAGCCTGAGAGGCGGCCGTTGAATCCCTCACAGCGGGGATCTCGCTCCTTGTCTGCAGACAAAAGCCTGGCGCCTGGGAGGCGATGCTCTGGTCACCTGGGCAGGGGGGGGAAGACCCGGCCCTGCGCGCGGGCCCAGGTAGCCAGGGATGCCATGCAGATTGGACGGTTTGTAGCC
>NW_005843192.1:17488-97372 GCF_000455745.1 Alligator sinensis
AGCCCCTGACTTGGGGAAGTGCCCCAAGTGCCTGTATTGGGTCTAGCACCCATTGGACGATCAGGCCTGTGTTTTCCAAGGTGCGCAGAGCCAGAAGTGAGTCCAGAGCCTTGGATGGTGGCAGCGGGAACCCCAGGCTAGCGTGTGTGCTCCAGGGAAGGGGTCAGCCGGACAGGAGGCACCCCAGGGAGGCACTCGGAGCCTGGAAGGTGGTCGGGAGCAGAGGAGGTGGGCGGCTCAACGCAGGAGCGCCCCCTACTGGCCCACCACAGAGTCCATTGCTCCTTGTCCTGTCATCTGCCCCCACTGAGACCAGCCCAGCTTCTTGCAGGTAGTTGAGGCGTATCACATTCATGGAAGAGCTTGGACAGCCACCGGTCGAGGCTGGTCAAGGTGTAGCAATGCCAATGGTGTATTATGGGCACGGCCCAGCGTGCTGGGCTCTGCTGGTCGCCACATGGGGCTCGGAGGGCATCTCCCCTCCCTCCTCCCAACCCTGCTGCTACACGTCAGGGGTTTTGTACGCTTTGCTCAAAGGCATTGGGTGTTGCTGCAGCAAGGTTAGAATCACAGAGACCACGACAGTAGTTTTCAAATACCTGGAGGGATGCCATCAAGAAGACAGAACATATATTTTCTCTCTTGTTGTGTAGCAAAACCCACTTTTTTCTTGTTAAAATATATATATATATATTCCCTCTCCTTCCCCAACTATTTCTGACTTTCTCTCTGCCTTCTCTATCCCTTATAAGTGATTACAAGTAATACTAGGTAAGCTAAGTTCCTGTACTCCCACATAGTAACAAGCCCCTTTTTATATTGTAAATAGTGTCCTAGGATGTTTTTGTAAATAGTGCTCCCGGACCGCAGCCTCTCCCCGCAGCCGAGGCTCTTTCCCGGTCCCCTGGCACCCGGAGCCTCTTTTTCAGCAGCCCCCCTCCAGCTCCCGGCACCCAGAGCTTGCACCCAGGCTCCCTGACCCAGCTCCCCCGCAGCCCCTCTGGTTCCCCCCAGTCCCAGTTTCCCTCTCCTCATGTACCTCTCAGCTCCCCCGTAGTCTCTTTGCTCCGGCTCTGGCTCCAACTCCGGCCCCAGTCTCTATGCTGGCATTGCTCCTTCGGTCTGCTGGCTTTCAGTTTTTCCCTTTGATCGATCAACACTAATTAACCTTAAGTTATCCCAAGCCCCAGTGACCTCAAGTAAACCCAGGGGCCACTTTAACCTTAAATAAGCCTATTCTCAAGTGACCCTAAGTAACTCCATGGTACACTGAGCTCAAGGGCCCCCCTGAGCTTGAGTAGCCCCAAGCCCCAGGGACCTCAAGTAACCCTGGGGCCCCCTAGTGCTAACACACAGCCACAAAGGTGTGTGTTTGTATATGTGTACATGTGTGTGTACTCATAGTGGTGTTTGTGTGTGTGTATAATTGTGCATCACACCCTCCTGTCTAATAGTGCAATGTTGAGAGCCCAAGTGTTGATCTGGCACGTGTCAAGTCAACAGTTGCAGAGATCAAGACACAGAGCAATGGCTTGAAGCTGCAGCAAAGTAAGCTTAGAAGATTGGATCTCAGGAAAAAATGTCTTTCCACGTAGAGCAGCGAGGTGCTGGACTTGATGCCCAGGGAAGCTGTGGACTCCCTGTCACTGAAGGTGTCAGGAAGAGGGTGGACATCCACTGGCCTGGGATGATCGGGTAACTGCAGCCGTGCTCTGATGTGGGGATGCCCAGGCTTCTGGGCTTTGCTGGTTGCCCGTTCCTCCCCTTTTTGCCATGTGTCAGGGTTTTTTTACACCTTCCTCAGAGGCATTAGCTGTTGGAAGCAAACCAGGCTGGGGATGTGGCTGGTTGTGCCAGTGACCCTGATGAGAGTAAACCTCCATTCCTGACTAAAGGGTCTTGCCCCTCTGTTCAGGGTCAGACCGATTGTCCCATTTGGGGGTCAAAAAGGAACTGGTCTGACTGGTAGGGACTGTGCAGGTTTTCGCTTTCCTCTGTAGCGGGAGGCACGGCCTCTTCCAGGATCTCTTGAACAACCTGTCCTAGGAGCAGGACGTTGGTTGCCGCTGTTCCCCTGCTTTCCCTGTGGCAGGTCTGGGTGTGATAGTTTCATAGTTTTAGGGTCGGAAGGGACCTAATAGATCTTCTAGCCCGACCCCCCGCCAGGGCGGGAGAACAACCCAAAAACACAAACAAAACCACTCACCCTAAAAACAAAAACGGGACTCAAATGAGTCCAGCCAGGTAGGTATCCAGCCTCTTCTTAAAGATCCCCAGGGTAGGGGCCAGCACCACCTCCCTTGGAAGTTGGTTCCAGCTCCTAGCCGCCCTGACTGTGAAGTAGTTTTTTCGGATGTCCAATCTGTACCTCCTCTCCATCAACTTGTGCCCATTATTCCTTGTTATGCCAGCAGGGGCTAGGGGAAACAGCGTCTCCCCCAAACCCTTCTGGTTCCCCCTAGTGAGTTTATAGACGGTCACCAGGTCCCCCCTCAGCCTTCTCTTGTGGAGGCTGAATAGGTTCAAGTCCCGCAGTCTCTCACTGTAGGGTCTGCCCTGTTGTCCCCGGATCATGCGGGTGGCCCTCCTCTGGACCCTCTCCATGTTGTCCACATCCCTCCTGAAATGGGGCGCACAGAACTGGACACAATACTCCATCTGCGGCCTGACCAGCGTCGCATAGAGGGGGAGGATCACCTCCCTGGCTCTACTCGAGATGCACCTGTGGATGCACGACAAGGTCCGGTTAGCCCTGCCAACCATGACCTCGCATTGTCGGCCCATGTTCATCTTGCAGTCAATAATGGCACCAAGATCCCTTTCCGCCTCCGTGCTCTCAAGTAGGGAGCTCCCCATCTTATAAGTGTGCTGCTGGTTCCTACTACCCAAGTGCAGCACCCTGCACTTGTCCGTATTGAAACACATCCTGTTCCTGTTTGCCCACCCCTGTAACCTATCCAGATCCTTCTGCAATCTCTCTCTCCCTGCTAGCGTGCTCACCTCCCCCCAAATTTTGGTGTCATCAGCGAATTTAAACAGGTTGCTTTCCACCCCAACATCAAGATCGCTGATGAAGACATTGAACAGCGCAGGGCCCAGGACCGAGCCCTGAGGGACTCCACTACCCACCTCCCCCCAAGTCGAATATGATCCATCCACCACCACCCTCTGAGTGCGACCCTTCAGCCAATCTGCAATCCATCTGACCGTGTAGGCATCTATGCCACAGTCGCCTAGTTTACTAATTAGGATGGGGTGAGAGACGGTGTCAAAGGCCTTGCTGAAGTCCAGAAAGACTACATCCACCGCGACACCTGCATCCATGGCCTTTGTGACCTGATCATAAAAGGCAATCAGGTTGGTCTGACATGATCTCCCCCTAATAAATCCATGCTGATTGCCCCTGAGCATCATCTCGGATGCCGGCCCATCACAAATGTGCTCCTTGATGATCTTCTCAAAGAGCTTCCCCAGGATTGAGGTAAGACTGACGGGCCTATAATTGCCCGGGTCCTCCCTTTTCCCTTTTTTGAAGATGGGGACCACATTAGCTACCTTCCAATCGTCTGGCACCTGGCCCAAGCACCACGATCGCTCGTAGAGCCGTGCCAGGGGCCCTGCAATAACCCCAGCCAGCTCCCTCAGCACCCTGGGGTGGAGAGCATCCGGACCCGCTGACTTGAACGCGTCCAGCCCCTCCAGAAGCTCTCTAACCCGGTCCTCCCCAACCTGAGGTCTGAAGGCGATCCCCTCGCGTCCGGCTTCTATCACAGCAGGGAAGTCCCGGTCCCTGCACAAGAAAACGGAGGTGAAGAATTGGTTAAAGAGGTCCGCTTTATCCTCTGACGCAACCACCAGATTGCCCCGCATATCCTGCAGGGGCCCCACATTACCCGGCGCCTTCTTCATCCTCCCAATATATTTGAAAAAGGACTTTTTGTTATCCTTAATCCTGGACGCTAATCCGAGCTCTATCTCCGCCTTGGCCTTCCTAACAGCCCGCCTGCAGGCCCGAGCAGAGGAGGTATACTCCTCTTTGGAGATTACACCCCCCTTCCACCGGGCGTACGCCACCCTTTTGGCAAGCAGGCATTCCCGGACACCCTTGGTGAGCCAGGGGGGCTTTTGGACACTCCTGCCCGCCTTGCTTCTTGTCGGGATGGACACCCCTTGGGCCCCGAGTATCGTTTCCTTAAGGAACGACCACTCCTCTTGGACGCTGAGTTCCTCTGCCCTCAAGGACCCCAGTTCCTCTCCCACTAATCTCCTCATCTCACTGAAGCTGGCCCTCCTGAAGTCTAGGGCCACCACCTTGCTGCGGGCCCTTGACACTCTACGCTGGATGGTGAATTCCAGCACGCGATGATGTCTTGTGTTGTGTCAGGGCTGGCAGTAGTTTTAGTAGGAGTTTAGATTATGGATTTGTCTGGGCTGAGTAGGACAGGGCTAGGAAGGAGCAAAGACATCCTCCACCCCTCCTTTTGAGCCTTGCCCAAAGGGCAGCCTGGACAGGAAGCTATTCTTGGGCTCACATACACACCATGATTTTTGCCCTTTCCTGTGCTGCAACTCCATGTCTGTTTGCACGAGTGGAATTTCCCACAGCTTTAAGTCTTTCTTGTTGTGCATTAAACTAAAACTCCTTGGACACAGTTTAGTTTGGCTTGCCAGGAATTAAAGTGTCACACCCATTGATTCATTGCGTGCAAACACAAAGGCACTCAAAGACGTGTAACGAGCCTCTTTGTCCACCAGACAGCACTGCAACTTTTTTCTAGTTCACCCCTTCAAATGCTTTTCCTTTTGAATTGCTTCCACTTTTTTTTCTTGTGTGGCTTCTTCTTTTCTTTTTTTTCTTGCTTGCCAGCTCCCTGCTTCCACAGCTTTGCGTCAGGGCATGGGCATGTGGTGGGTAGTGGGGTCCGGGCCATGGGGGCAGTGCTGGACCATCCCGCTTACTTCGTTTGAAAACCTAATGTGTGTAAACACAGATGTAACCATGGGGGACTGGTGCCACCTGCGTTGGGGGGGCACATGCTCCCCCAGCGGCCAGTCAGTGACCGGGGGGGGGGGGCCGGCCAAAGTGGAGGGGGGGCACTTCACTTAGTGCCCCCGCTTCCTGGCCAGCACTCGCAGGGTGGGCACTGGCGTTCCTGCCTGGCCCCCCTGCCTGCTGCCTGTCAGGGGGTGTACCAGCACTCTCAGGGGGTGCATGTGCACCCCCATGCACCCCCTATGCATCATCACTGGATGTGACGCTCCAAAATAAATATGTTTAAATTTTATAAACCTATTTAATTTAATGAGGATTAAAACCCATGGTGTGTACAAGCACCCCTGAGCCAGAAAAAGTGTGTACTGAACCCCACAATGCTGCAAACTGGCACAGGAAGCCAAAAGGAGAATTCCCAATTTTATACAGAAAACGTTGAGGGTAAGGGTCACAAGCCAAGGGGTTGGCAGAGATAAACAAATGCAAACATGAACATTAAAGTACATACACGTAACAGCTACGTAACAGGTAACAAGCAATAACGTTGCAGTATCTTCACTCAAAGAACCTGGTACTCTCCCAAACCAGGGGTGCCCCATACCAGCCTCTGCCTCCAGTCCTGAGAGCGCTCAACTGGTGTTCGCACATCCAAGTTCTGCGGCAACAATTCAATAGTCCTGCTGTCTTTCCTCCTCTGGAGTCTACAGCCATGCTATCCTCTGCCACTGTGTTCTGCTGCAGCTTCCTCCACTGTCACACATTTGTATTACAATTAATTTACACAATACTTTACAAGAGCAAGCCAGAGAAAGTGAAAAGGGCACTGCTCTAGAAGGAAGGCAGGGCCTGAGTTCAGGGCAATACCTAATGGTGCTTTTACATTTAATAGTCTTGGGATAAGAAGGACAGACTGTAGTAGCAGAGCTTAGGAGAAGGAGCAGGGCTAGGGTCAGAATGAAGGGTTGAAAAGGAGACAGGTGTGACAAGGCAGAGAACAGGGATGAGGAAAAGCATCTGGCAAACAGTAGAGATCGGACAAGGAGACCAAGGAGGAAGATGGGGAAAAAGAGGTAGCTGGGACAGAGAATGTGATTGCAGAGAGGAGGAGGAGATGGAAGTTGAAGTAGAAAGGCATGAAGGCCCCAAATGGGAACTGAAAATGACTGAATAAGTGGCTCTCAGAGCTGCTCTAATTAAAGCTTGCATGCTTCACCCTGGAGCACTTGTATAGATACCCTTCATTGTGAAGTACTAGGGAAAAGAGCGCATTTGCCTGAACTAAAGAGAACATGTTAAAGTGACGCCTCGTAAGTATTAGCCTATTTTAATGAGCATGAAAGCATCATGTAAAAAAAGTACTTTTTACTTAATGTGCTTTAAAACAAGCTAATGCATATTCATAGATTCATAGATGTTAGGGCCGGAAGGGACCTCAATAGATCTTCGAGTCCGACCCCCTGCATAGGCAGGAAAGAGTGCTGGGCTTAGATGACCCCAGCTAGATGCCTATTTAACCTCCTCTTGAAGACCCCCAGGGTAGGGGAGAGCACCACCTCCCTTGGGAGCCCGTTCCAGACCTTGGCCGCTCTAACCATGAAGAAGTTCCTCCTAATGTCCAGTCTAAATCTGCTCTCTGCTAGCTTGTGGCCATTATTTCTTGTTTCTTGTTACCCCCAGGGGCCTTGGTAAATAAACCCTCACCAATTCCCTTCTGTGCCCCCGTGATGAACTTATAGGCAGCCACAAGGTCGCCTCTCAACCTGCTCTTGCGGAGGCTGAAGAGGTCCAGGTGCCCTAGTCTCTCCTTGTAGGGCTTGGCCTGCAAGCACTTAACCATACGAGTGGC
This sequence comes from Alligator sinensis, assembly GCF_000455745.1. Classification (NCBI taxonomy): domain Eukaryota; kingdom Metazoa; phylum Chordata; order Crocodylia; family Alligatoridae; genus Alligator; species Alligator sinensis. The sequence continues at coordinate 24,328 of NW_005843192.1, forward strand.
CCTTCTCTGGACCCTCTCCAGGTTATCCACATCCCTCTTGAAGTGCGGCGCCCAAAACGGGACGCAGTACGCCAACTGCTGTCTGACCAGTGCCCAATAGAGGGGCAGTGTCACCTCCTTGGATCTGTTTGTTATGCATCTGCTGGGAAGGAACAGGAGACAGGGGCTCTTCTTGCAGTTAGCTTTTCTGATGACTTTGTTACCCTAATGACTCATGTTCATCTTGGAGTCCACTAGGACTCCAAGATCCCTTTCCACTTCCGTGCCACCCAGCAGGTCATTCCCTAGGCTGTAGGTGTGCTGGACATTTTCCTCCCCAGGTGCAGCACTTTGCATTTCTCCTTGTTGAACTGCATTCTGTTGTTTTCTGCCCACTTGTCCAACCTGTCCAGGTCTGCTTGCAGCTGTTCCCTGCCCTCCGGCGTGTCCACTTCTCCCCATAGCTTTGTGTCATCTGCCAACTTGGACAGAGTACACTTCACTCCCTCGTCCAAGTCGCTGATGAAGGCATTGAAGAGTTTCGGTCCAAGGACCGAGCCCTGTGGGACCCCACTGCCCACACCCTTCCAGGTCGATACCGACCCATCCACCACGACTCTCTGGGTGCGACCCTCCAGCCAATTCGCCACCCACCGGACTGTGCAGTCATCCAAGTCACAGCCTCTTAACTTGTTCACCAGTATGGGGTGGGATACCGTATCGAAGGCCTTCCTGAAGTCTAAGTATACTACATCCACCCCTCCTCCTGTGTCCAGGCGTTTCATAACCTGGTCATAAAAAGAGACTAGATTGGTCAGGCATGATCTGCCTGCCACGAACCCGTGCTGGCTTCCCCTCAGCAGAATTTGTCCTGCCGGGCTCTCACATATATGAGCCTTAATAATCTTTTCAAAGATTTTGCCAAGGATGGAGGTGAGACTGACTGGCCTATAGTTGCCCGGGTCCTCCTTCCTCCCCTTCTTGAAAATAGGAACTACATTGGCCCTTTTCCAGTCCTCCAGGACCTGGCCCATGAACTGTGAGTGCTCAAATATTCCCGCCAGTGGCTCTGCAATGATGTCGGCCCGTGCCTTCAGCACCCTCGGATGGAGCTTGTCTGGGCCTGCCGACTTAGACACATCCAGTCTTTCCAAGTAACTCTGCAACATCTCAGGGTCAATGCTTGGTAGTCGGGCGCCCTGCTGTTGTCTCTCTACGATCCCATTGTGAGACTTGTCTTGCCCCTCATTTAGGAACACTGAGGCAAAGAACTCGTTGAGTTCAGCCTTGTTCCCCCGTCTGTCACTAATTGCTTTTGCCCATTCAGTAGCGGTCCTATTCCGCCCTGGGCCTTCCTTTTACTCCCTATATATCTGAAAAACAATTTTTTGTTATGCTTAACTTGGGATGCCATCCTCAATTCCATGGTAGCTTTGGCCTTTATTATTTGGCTTATTAAAGTGCATGTGTAAATGTGCCCTTGGGGTCCAGCCTCTGCTTCCAGAGTTATATCTTCCTTTTCTCTAAACATAATCTCTTGGAAAATGAATACACAGCTCTGGAAGCAGGGATCACATCTCAGGATCTGTCCCTCCTCATTCAATAGTGTTGTTCAGGCCTGGCCTTCCCACAAGAAGGGTCCAGAGGTGGGCAATGAAGATGGTTGAGGGCTTGGAAGGCAAGTCATATGAGGAGAGGCTGAAAGATCTGGGCATGTTCAGCTTGTGGGAAAGGCACTTAAGAGGGAACATGATAGAAGTCTGAAAACACTTGAAGGTCTACCAGAAAGAAAAAGGAAAGCACCTGCTATTTTGCAGAGAGGAGGATGTGGACCAATGGCTTGATGCTGCAGCAAAGTATAGATTGGACATGCAGAAAATCTGCAGTGGCAGAACAGGGAGGCAGTGGCAGAGATGCCAGGGAAGTGGTGGGGACTCTGCATTACTGGAGGTGTCAAGGAGAGGGTGGGCAGACACTGGCCGAGGATGATCTGAGTGCAGCGATGCCTGTGCAATACTATGAGGATTCTCCAGGCTTCTGGTCTCTGCTGGTTCATGCACGGGGGTGGGAGGGAATTCATGCCTTGCACCACCTGATTTCTGCTCCAGGGCCAGGGTGTTTTTAAGCCAAAGGCACAAGGTGTTGGTTGCAGCCCAGGCTGGGTATGGCGCATGGGGACGGGGACTGGGCTGTGCCAAAGGTCTTGCTGGAACCAATCCTGCAGGGTCCTGGCTAGAGGGTCTTGCCCTTCCGCTCAGTGAGACCGATTGCCATACTTAGGTTGAGGAAGGAATTATGTCCCCATGGTCAGATTGGCACAGACTGGAGGGTTGGGGTTTGTCTTCCTCTGTACTAAGGGATGTGGCCCTCTACCTGGGGGCTCTTGAGCACACATTAACACCCTTTTACAGAAGCAGGATGTTGGCAGCCACGGTCCCCCTGCTTTCCCTGGGGCAGGGGCAGGTGTGATGCCTGGTGCGGTGTCAGGTGGGACCGTATCATTTTGCTCAGAGGTTGGACACTGGATGTGTCTGGGCTGGTTTGCACAGGGCTGGTCCTGCCTGGGGCAAGGGTTGGGCCAGATGTGACCTCTGTAGCTCTCTTCTAGCCCCACTTCTCCAGGAGTCTGTGAGCTTCGAGCTAGGCCCTGAGGCCGGGACACAGTGGGGTGACCCTATTACTGATGCATGGTGCTGGTATCAGCCTGATGGGTCCGTCCATACCGAGCACAGAAACCCCTTCCCCACCTCTCCCCTTCTCCCCCCACCAGCAGGACCAGAAAACCACCTGCCTGGCCAATGCCCCAGGGCTGGAGGGCTGCAGGCCACCGGGTAACAGGATACGGCCCCAAATCCCTGAGGCTGCTACCATCACGTGACCATCCGCTGTCTGCCAAGGGGGCTGATTTCCACAGCACGTGGGCAGGACCAGCACCACAGGGCCAGGTGTCCACAGCTCAAAGCCCATAGCCCCATGAGCACTAATTATCCTCCTCATTAGCAGGCTTAGTAGTGGGGTCAGGGGCTTCTCCTCCACCCCCAGGGCAGGGCTCTGGGGTAGCTGCTTATGCCTTAGCTGCAATGTAGGGCTGGCAATTTTATTTGGCCCTGGGACCTGAGTCTGCACTCCCCTACCTCTGCCGGGTGCCGTAGCAGCCTTTCTGCTCCGTGGTGCATGCAGGGCAGGGAGCTGCTTGCAACAGCTTTGCTCGTGGGGCTGCCAGGCTCCAGGCCAGGGTAGAGACGTGGAGGGCCAGGGGAAGCCACTCTACCAGGACACTGTTGTGTGTGCTGGGAGTCCTGCATTGCCCATTGCAACCCAAGTTCAGGTGAGGGGTGGGCTGAGATACCCACATGCGTGCATGCACCCAGGGACACGCTGCCTTGGAGCTACAAGGCTGAGGGGCTCGCTGCCCAGCGGCAGGGTTGAATGCGGGTGCACGGGCTGGGAAGGGGCAGGAGACATGGGCTCTTCTTGCACTGGCAGGAGGTCACCCCATGGGAAGAGCTCCATGGAGCAGCCATTCACACCAGGGCGCAGCAGCCCCCAACACAGGTCCTAGTAGCTTAGCTCCCCCTCTGCCTGCTAGGAAAACCAGCATCAGCAACTCACATAGAGGGTGCAACTGGGGAGAGTTTGGGGCCTGGGTGGCTCCATCCATGCCCCTTCCCACCCCATCACAGGGGCTATTCCCTGGGGTGTGTCCGAGATGGCTGGGGGTGCAGGCCCTGGTCTCCAGCGCTGCCCTATGAGTGCAGCAACGACGTGGCGCGGCGGATGTGCTTTGTCCCTTGGCGAGCGATAAGCTGCTGCTTCTTCCCGCCCGGCGGCTGAGCCTGCAGTGCCCAGGGGCTGGCTCCAGCAACCTGCTGAGTCTCTCTTTGCTCTGCCCAACCATTAGCCTTTGACACCTGAGGGCAGCGGTGCATGTGATCTCCAGTGGACCCTCCCTCATGCCCTGTGGCCAGGCGGACCCTTGGCATCGATGGTGCCCCGCGCCCCCCCACTCTGTTGGGGGCACCCCTCACTCCTGCACCCATTTCTCTGCCCCCAGACCAGCCCAACCTCTACACCCCACGACAGCAATGTGCCCTGTGGCTGGTTTTTATTACACAACGGTTGTTTGCTGGTCGATCCATACAGCAGAGTCCAAAAGTCACATATTAACAGTGCAGAGAACACCCCCCGCCCACCCCACCCCACAATCACAGCCAGACGGGGGTCACGAGAGAGACCTGGACAGACCCGGCCAGGCCTTGGCGTGACCCCCAGAGAGTGCAGGGCCGGTGCATAGCCCCGCGGGAAGGAAACGCAAACCACATGCACTCAGAGTGGAGGGCACGGGATGGGGTAGGCAGTTCGCCCTGCTGCCCTCCCATGCTGGGAGAATGGGCCCTGGGGAACTCCACACCAGGCAGGCCCTCGTGGCACCACGGGCTCCCCCATGCTCCTGGCCTGGTCCTTGTGACTCCTTCCAAAAGCCCTTTGGTCATTACTTGCATGGCCTCATGGGTTCCCTGCTGGGCAGAGGCCCATTCCTGCAGCTGGCTGGGGCCACGGGGGACTGTGGACCGACCTCCTTGGCTGGAGGGACCCAGACCCAGAGAAGCATCACCCCAGAGTGGCCGAGCTGCAGCCAGTCGCCCGGTCCGAGCCACTGCCAACCCAGGCACCATCGCAGGTCTGCCCGTGTTTCCAGGCCAAGGTACACCTGTATCTGTTGCCAGTGGCTCCCTGAGGCTGGCACCATGTCTGCTGCCTGTGATCCTCCTAACACACGGGGATGTGCTACCTGTGGTCACACCCACGGGCAGCCACTGCCAAAGCAAGGCCCAGACTCATTCTCCCTGGAGGGAGCGGACTCATCTGTCCTGCCATAGCCAGATGCCTTGACCAGTTTGTCCCCACTTCTCACCTCCCCTTGTGCCGGCCTAGGGTCATTCCAGGTAGTGGGGGACATTGTGGGCACTGGGTGGCAGGCAGGAACCAGTGGGCATTGCTGTGCTGGGAGATTTCTTTAGCCGCAAACCCACTGATGCGGAGGAGGAGGTAGGTGTGGAGAGACCGTGCACCCAGGCCAGGGAGGGGATCCTCTCTCTGTCTCTTTGCCCATCACCGTGGCATCGAGGGGCTGCTCCATTGAGCGGCAGAAACTTTCTAAAAGATCCTTCCCATTCCCCCAGCATGGGAGAGCAGCTGGATGCTGGGAAGTGGGCAGGGAGGGTGGGCTGGGGGCTGCCTAGGAGGGTTTCTTTAAGTGACAGTTACAACGGCAACATCATACAAGCAAACCAGAAGAAGGGCCCCAGACGAAGGAGTGAGTCGTGCCCCTGGATCAGAGGGCAGAGGGGCAGCTCTGGGCTGGCAGCAGGGGATGGACCCGTGCCAGCCCAGAGAGCAGGGGGAGGAGAGAGGAAACCCCAGGTGTGCTCAGGGGTGAGGAGCTAGCGCTGGCAGCTCCAGGGGCTCAAGGAAAGGCTCTGGCCAAATGCAATCCTGCTACGGTGCCCATGGCGCTGGGATGAAAGCCCGGGGCCTGGTTCCAGGAGAAAACCCTTGCCCCCCTCTCTATCTCAGAGACGGGGTCATCCTTCCAGCGATTCCAGCGGCTCCTTTGGTTTGAATGTCTGGGGCGTGTCCCAGGGCTCTTGGCCAGGAGGGAGTCTCATGCTGGGGCATATGGGCCCTGTATGTACCAAACACAAAACACCACACAGAGCCAGTGTCCAATCCTTGCTGCCAGGCTGGCAATCCGGGCACCCACTGCTGGAGAGAAAGCTGCTGGGCTCCCATCCTGGCGGAGACACTACAAAGTCTCGGTGCCTGGAAGGTCGCCTCCGCTGACCCAAGGGAAGATGAAGCTTAGGAGGTCCATTTCTGCACCCTCCCCCTCCCTCCCCCCTGGCAGCAGCGGGACACAGGATGGTCCCATGGCCCAGTCCCTGGTGACCTCATGCCCCCAGAAGCTTCTTGACCATGTAGCCAGGCATGCTGTAGAGGAAGAGTCCCACCATGATGATGAGCAGCAAAGCCAGCACGATCTTGATGATAAGCCACTTGTAGCGGGTGCAGATGAGGTACTTGATGGACTTGAGCGGGTTGAGGAACCAGATGAAGGAGGTGTCGGGGCGGCTGTCCGGAGGCAGCGGCAGCAGGAAGGGACAAACAAAGCCAAGGTAAGTGGTGTTAGGATGGTGTCACACATCAACTTAACACTTATTAAAGGCATGTAGAACTCAAGCAGATGCATGTTTAAGTATTTTAGTCTGTGTTAGGTGCCCTCCTAGGGTGAAGTTACACGTGACACTTACATCACACTCAGGGCACTGAAAACATGAGCATCCACACATTGACACTCATTAGCTTGTGCTAACGAGCATTTGAAAGTGATGCCACTTAAGGCGAGGGTTAACTCGGGGCTGTGCTACCCAGCTCATGTTAGGATAACCTCACTCTGCTCCACAGAGATAAAACAAGCAATTTACAATCTTCCAGCATCCCACGACGCAATGCTCCTCTCCAGAGCAGGGACAGAGCCCAGGTGTCCTGGCTTCTAGCCACGTCCTTGCTCACCAGTCCTCTAGTAGCAAGTCAGGGCAGTACAAGCAAGAAATGGTATTAACCCTTCAAGTGTGACTGCTCCCAGCACTCCCTAACTTTAACACGGTTCCACACTGCGCAGGGGTAGCACAGGCTGAGTGCGACACGCAACATCACCCTATAGCACTGAAAAGTTGTTCCCTTTCAGGTGAGGGTTATCTCCTTGACCTGTACTAACTTCAGTAGGTCACCACATCCCGATGATTTGCAACTGCTGCGAGTGAATGCATAATAACGCCATTGGGAGCAGCAGCAGCAATGGCCGGAAAGTGCCTTGCTGACTAGCATTAACATCCTCAGCCCACCTCTGACCCCGCAGCAAGGAAGACATTCTCTCCCAAGGACATGACTTTAGTCTCATCCAGCTAATCAGGACCCACGTCCTCCTGCGCTGTACAGGGCAGGGCCGTGACCTACTCTATTGCCCTCATTTCCCCATCCCTTCTCCTTTGCTCTGAGGCTCGGTGGCTTTACACAGACCCAGCATGTCTGAGCCAAGCTGCCCACCCCTCCTTTGTCCAGAGGCTCCCCAACCCCTTCCACCTCCTAGCTGGCCACAGCTCTTCCTGGCATGTGCTGGCTCTGACCTCCTTGAACACCCGTGCTCTTTATCACCCCTCAGAGAATGAACCTCAAGCTTTGGTGCCCATAGGCAAAAGTGACCTCAAGACCCCAACTTGAATCCCTGGGTCTTGACCCAACCCATCCAGGACCACAGCTGGGACCCATGTGTGTCAGCACCAAGTCCAGGAGGAAGAAGAGGAGGAGGCAGAAGTACCACGAGTGAAAGGAGAGGTGCCCTCAGGCCCCGAGAATCTTCTTGACCAGGTAGCCCGGCATGGAGTAGAAGAAGAGGCCAACCATCAGGAGCAGCAGAGCAAGGAGGAGGATTTTGAGAAGAAGCCAGCGGTACGTGTGCCAGAGGAAGTAGCGGATGGACTTGAGGGGGTTCAGGAACCAGATGAAGCTGGTGTCCGGCCGGCTGAGGACGGGGATGGGGATAGGAGGGCAGAGCGGCCGGAGGGAGGGAGAGAAAAGCAGAGAGACAGAGAGAGAGAGAGAGAGCAAGGGGGAAGAAGGAATGATAGACAAGACAGAGACCTTTCAATAGAAGTAAATCCCAGGGCTACCCCCACCAAAGACCCAACCTCAATGCCCTCCAGCCTCCTACCCAGACTTCACCCCTGGCATGCAGCCCGCACCCCGACCAGAGTCTCAGCTTCCCTTCCGTTAACCCTCGCCCCATGGCACTCACTTGGGCTTTTCCAGTGGGTCGGGCTCATTGCGTGCCAGCCCCGCAGGGGATTTCTCTGCCTCCTCAGCTGTCAGCAGGTGCAGCTCAGCCTCCACCTTCCCCTGCAGGGAGCACAGAGGGGGAATGAGATCTTGCCACCCCAGGCTGAGAGCTCTAAGGGAGCAAGGGGCAGGGGCACCCTGGTCCAGAGCCTGGCGAAGCCCTCAGCACAGGGCCTCAGCGGTGCTGGGTTCCCCATATATGCTGTGCCCTTCAGTGCATCTAATCAGCTCCCCACATGCTCCCAGTATCCTCAGCACTAGGAAATGGGCCAATGGGCTGGAGCAGTGGAGGAACGGTGCCTGGCAAAGCAGCATGGATAATACATGAGCTGACACCAACTCTGTGCAGGTCTGAGGTCTCCTGGGATTCCCTGCCCGTCTCCACGTGGCTCCATGGGGACCAGCAGCCTCTGAAGCAGGGTGGTGCAATGGCACCAGGGGAACAGGAGGGCCCCCAGCAGGAGTTAGGCTTCTGGTGTGAGACACATTGGCTTCTGCCATGTTCCCCTATCGCAGCCCTGGGCTCCTGCCCCTGGTGCTGCTGGTGCCCCTCACTCCCAACCTGCAGCCCCATTGCTGCCCCATCCCTGGGCTCTCTACATGCCCCTACCCAGGGGTCGTGGGCAGAGGCAGACCTAGGATTTTGAAAAGGGGGGTGCAAATATCTATGTGCATCAACACATATTTTTCTCCTGTTAAAGAGAAATTAGAAGCGTTGCTAATCTGGTCAGTGCCTAGTACTATATTATTTGGGTTAAGACCAAAAACTAATATAACTTTATTGGAGGGTCACTAATTTCCAGCTAGATTATATATTAACTGGAAAAACACAACAAATTAGGCAAAAAATAGTCAAAAGATCTTTTGTCGTTATTCCTGTAGTCGTTATAATGAAATGTCCATCTCTCATTCAGATCAGGAAAACAAAATTTAGCCTCTTTGAGAGACTTGACAGTGCCTCCAGTACTTCACTATCAGTCATTGGTATGCCTGAGTTAACATGACCACACTTTACTTATAATGTGTAATTAACTGGCAAATCACACAAAGGTTAAGGTTTTTAGGTAAAGCCAGAAACAACCTGCAAGGCTGTGAAACAGGTAAGAGTTATTACCAGGCATGGCTACCAGACAGCAGAATTGCAGAAGAAAGGGTAGCTTGATCAGTGGAAGATCAAGACCAGTAAGAGGGACAACCGGGCATTAATATCTATGGAATGAAAAGAGATTAGCAGGAATCAGGGAGACAACAATAAGCCATGAAGTCATGTGACTCCCTCAGCACTGTCTGAATAGAAATGTTGTTCCCTCTTCTGGGAAGTTGGTTTTAAACTTTGGCTGGAGCAGGAATCAAAGGGGGTGGAACTGCATCACTGCAGCCCCTGGCTTCACCCCTGCCACTGGGCATGGCCCAGCTCCCTCAGTCAACCAGTGTCCCCACACTGTGAGGTCCTCACCGTGACCTCCATCTCATCATCCTCGTTCCGGGCGATGAATGGCCACCAGCCCTTTACCCGCTTCTGCTTGAAGATGGAGAACATGGGCAGGTCGGTCTCTGTCACCATCTCCAGGGTACACTGCTTGGCCGTCTTAGCACCCCGCGGGAACCGGTTGAGGTCCAGCTCGATGGCGCCTGGTGAGGGAGGGGGTGGTGACTCCCAGCCCCTGCACCCCAGTGATGCCCAGGCAGGCACTGCACAGCTGGTGCTGGGGTGGGGCAGCGCCCCAGCTGTGTGGTACCATCCTGTCTGGCACCTTGCACCTTCCCCAGAACCTTCCCATCCCTTGCTCTGCCCCTTGTTTTGTATTCATAGATCATAGTTTTGCGTAACAGATGAGTTACTTCTCTGGTGCCCTCTTGTTCCCCTCTTCCCCTGGTAAGTCCTACATTTAGGCCCCTCCTCTCCTCTGGTTTTGGGTCAGGATTGACTGTGTCATCTTAGTTTTGCTAAGAGGTTACACAGTGGGTTTGTCTAGGATGGTTTGGACAAGGATAATCCTGCTTCAGGCAGGGGGTTGGACTAGATGTGATCTCTGGATCTCCCCACTTCTCTATGAGTCTATAAACCCTGCTACACATTGCACATAATACACAATTTACTGGCAAATTACATAATAAATTTAGACTGGCCATACATGCCAAGTATGACTAGCCTGAAGTGCCAACTCATTATCGTACCATTAACCGGTGAGTCACGCAATAAATTTAAACCGGCCGCATGTGCAGAGTAATTGTCACACCATGAAAATGGCTGTCCAGCTACAAAGTCACTGCTTGAACATATGTAGCAGCTTGACCACTAGTTTCTATCCGGCTTTCATTTGAATGTGCAACAGGGCTCTAAGGCTACGACTTGCCCCAGCCTTATTTCAGGACTCATCCCACTCCCTCCAGTCTCATGTCCCTGGTGACAACAGCTCGGAGCAGACCCCCAGGGCATGGTGGAACTAACCCCTCTCACCAAACTTTCTGTGAGGCACCCGAACCCCAACCCAGGCTGGGCGAGCTCCACATCCCGCACGCACCAAGGAAGTCGTCAGCGGAGAAGTGGTCGGCATCCCAGACCTGCAGGGTGAGACGTGCAGGGATCTTGTACTCAGTCTCATCCCAGGAGAACATGGACTCCTTCTTGGAGATGACAATCTTCTCCTCAGCCATCAGGTAGTCAAATGGGAAGATGTAGCGCCAGTTGAAGTTGCCCTCACCCGTCAGTGAGTGGTAGTGGACGTCTGTGTCCTGCTTGTCTTCCTGCTGGCCTTTCAGCCACCTGGAGAGACCGCAGAGAAGGAGCCCATTACTGGGAGCAAAGGGAGCTACGTGGACACGGGTAGGAGACCACACAACGAGGCAACACAAAAAGCCCAGACTTCTTGGTGTTCATCCCATTCCCCACACTGGGATTGTGGCCTTCAAACCACATCACCTCCTTCAAGCCCGAGCGTGGCCATGTCCCTTGCCAGGGAGCTCCCATGCCCTTGGCCGGTTCCCCAAGCCGACGCACCCTCGCACAAAGATGTCGCTGCTTTTCTCCCCGGTGAAATAATCATCATCTTCCAGGACGACCTCGTCCGTGTTCCACACGATGACTCTCAGCTCGTATCTGGTGGGGAGGAAGGGAGACGAGGAGGTGAGGAAAGGCTTAGGGCAGGGAGAGGGAAGGAAACAGGGAGGCAGATTCTGCAGCAGTTACACACGGTGATTGCTACGGAACAATCTACCCCAAAATTTGTCCCGTCGTGAGAAGTGGACACATGACAGCTCTTTTGCATGGAGAGAGTCCAGAGGTGGGCAACAAAGATGATCACGGGCTTGGAAAGCAAGTCCAACAAGGAGAGGCTGAAGGAGCTGGGCACATTCAGCCTGCAGAAAGACGCATAAGAGGGGACAGGGCAGCAGTCTGCAAATACCTGACAGGCTGCCATAAAAAAAGAGGGAAAGCACCTTTTCTCTCTCGCTGCAGAGAGGAGGAGGTAGACCAATGGCTGTAAGCTGCAGCAAAGTCAGTTTAGATTAAATAGATGGAAAAACTGCTTTACTGTTAGAGCAGGGAGGCAGTGGAATAGATGCTTAAGGAAGGGGCGGACTCTCCATCGCGGAAGGTGTTCAAGGAGAGGTTGCGCAGCCACTGCCAGGGGTGATCTGGGTGTAGCAATGCATGTGCTCTACTGTGGGGATTACCAAGGCGTCTGGGCTGTGCTGTTTGCCCCCTCTCTCCTTTTCTGCTATAAGTGTCAGGGTATTGCTAAGTCTTCCCAGAGGCGCTGGGTGCTGGCTGCAGCCCAGGTTGGGGATGGCGATCGGGCTGTGCCAATGCTCCTGCTGGGACCAAAGCCGGAGGGTCCTGGCTAGAGGGTCTTGCTCTTCGGCTCAGGGTCAGACCAATGCCACATTTGGGGTCAGGAAGTAATTTTACCCCATGGTCAGACTGGTGTGGACTGGCGGGGTGTTGCCTTCCTCAGTAGCTGGGGCATGGCCTCTGTCTGGGACGTCTGGAGCATGTATTGACTACTTTTTACAGAAGCAGGACGTTGGCAGCTGTGGTCCCTCTGCTTTCCCTGTGGCAGGCTCGGGTGTTAGGTCTGTGTCGTGTCACGTTTGACGGTAGTCTAGATTGTGGTTTGTCTGGGCTGGGCTGGACAGGACTGACCCTGCCTCAGGCAGGAGGTTGGACTAGATGTGAGCTCTGGAGATCCCTTTCAGCCCTATTTCTCTATGACTATGACCACAACCACGACCATGACCATGACCACCATCTGCACTGGGTGACCTTGCCACTCAATACACAGCGTGCCGATAGCTCAAATGGGTACCTAGATGATACTGGGTAGGGAAGAGTGGCCACATGAAAGGTACCCCAGGGTAAGGTTACTACACCCTCACGGCTGGAAAGGTTCAGCCCTGGCTCCTGGGACACTGCCGAGTGGGGTTTCCCTGCTGCCCTCCTCGCTGCACCCCAGATGATCCCAGCTTATTGTTCTCTCTACCACTGGGCTGAACGCAGTTCCTGAGGCTTCAGCACTGACAACACATCAGCAACACCTGGTACAAGGACAGCAATGATGACACCAGGTCACAGGCACAACGAGCCTGCCAGGCCACCATTCAAGCTGGGCACCTACAGGTAGGATGTATCTGCTGCAGTTACGTCACTGAGGGCAGGGGAGAGGAGGGGAGGCCAGTCCCTGCCCCGGGGTGCATTATAGAGCTGAGCACAAATGGGATGATTTGCTAGGAACCCAACTAAGCTTTCTGGGGCAGAGGCAGGATGGGGGGGTAGGATGGGGGTGGAAGTGGGTTCAGCCCATGACAAGGCTACCCCTTGCAGGCCGTGACCGATGGGCTCTTACTTCTTTGGCTTCCTGGGCGAGATGTCGATGGCCGTGCCTGGCGCCGGCATGTCCATCGGGAACATGTCCACCCACATCTCCAGCCGGCCCTGCAATGGCAGGAAGACCCGGTCAGCTTGCTTCCTCCACCAGGCTCCCTGCCCAGTACTCCCAGCAGACACTTCCTTGGATCCCACTGCTAACACCAAATGAAACAGCTTCAAGGAGCTTGGACCAGGGGATGGGGCCTTGGCTCCACCTCACCTCCCAGGGGCAAAGAGCATCTTCCACCCATGGAGTAGCTAAGGGGAAACAGGGCAGGGGGAGGATGAGGAGGGGCCCTGGAGGTATGTGGGCATGGAGCAGGGGGCAAATGGAAGGGGATTAGGAGCTAGAAGCACGTGTGCATGGGGCACAGCCCAGTGAATGGGAGTGCAGAGCTGCAAGCGTGGGATGGGGGAGCATCACCTGCTCGATGCCAGGCTTGTCGGGGTTGAGCAGTGGCCGCGTCTCCACATGCTCAGGCACCAAGCGGCAGCCCACGCGCGGGATGTCCTCCCAGTGGTGCAGGACCATCAGCCCCAGATGTTCATCCGTCTTCTTCTTCTGGCCTGCAGGGGCAGAGCGGAGGGGGTGGGTTGGCATGCACGCAAGCCCCACAGGGGTTTTTGCCCCAGACTCCCAGCATAGGGACACAGAGACGCAGCGAGTGCCATCTCCGCACCCCCTCGGGCGCTGCAATCTCCCAGCTCTGAGGGGTGGAAAACCCCTTTCCTCTCCACCCTTCTCATACCCACGCGGCCCCAAGCCTGGACCCAGCGCCGCTGTAATACAATAGAGGTCTGCGGCATGGCAGGGAGCTAGGGAGGCATGGTGGGGCGTGGGGCTGCGCATCCTGCCCTGCCTTACTCTGCCACCCATCACTCACCATTTTCATCCTCGATCTCGGTGGGGCCAGTGAAGACACGATTGGCCACCTTCACCCGTCCGCTGGGCCCGAAGTGGGGCCCATCCACCTTGCCCTCCTTGCACAGCTTGGACAGGATCTGCGTGGGCTTCATGGGGTCTCGCCAGATGTTGTAGCCATGGCTGCAAGCAAAGGGCAGGGGTCAGCTGGTGGGGGTCCAGCCCTACAGTGACCCCTTCCCCATTCCCCCCAGGCTGGGCTGCCAGCACAGGGCCAGGCATCGTTCCCAGTGGGGTGGGGGGTCCTTACATGGCATAGTTCTGGGAGATGCCGCAGGTGGCCCGGTGCTTGCTGTAGTAGCGGTTCTCCAGGTCGATCTTGGTCTCCCCGATAAGGTCGTCGGTGCCCACTAGGTCCCAGTCGTACACTGCTATTGTCAGCATGGACTCCATGGGGAAGGTGGCCTCGATGTCGAACGACCTGGGCACAGGGGCAAGGGGAGGTCAGCTCGGGCTCCGACCCATGGTCCATGATGGGTGGCAGTGCCAGGGTGGGCTCCAGACACCAGACTGGTCAGGCTGCTGGTCTGCCAGCCCTTGTTGCCTTATTGCCACGGCTATGGAGCATCCTGTGGCCGACACAGGTGGGGTGATGCTCTCTGATGTACCTGCAGCATCTTGGCGGGCTCTGCTTTGATCCACCCATGTGTGCTAGAGCAAGCAGCTCCAGGAAATGGGCCCAGGGGTGGAGCAACTAATGGGGAGCACTGGGAGGGTCCCATGTCCCCTCAGGGAGCAAATGCTGTCATCCAGGTCTGGTGCGCCCAAGACAGCTCTGCTCCCTGCCATTGCCCCGTTGCCTCCAAAACAGAGAACAGTTCTCTTCGTGACAAGGTTGAGAGGGACCCCCAAGCCCTTGAGCCAAAAATCACAGCTTCAAACCCAGACCCCAGAGACAGGGAGCAAGCCCTGAGACACCAGGAGTGCTCTCCATTGGTGATGGGCTCTCCATCCCTGGGGGTGTCAAGGAGAGGGGGGACAGACACCGCTGGGGGGTGATCTAGGTGCAGCGATGCCTGTGCTCTGCTGTGGGGATCTGGGTTCTGCTGGTTGCCCCCTCCCCTTTCTTCTGCTTGTGTCAGGGGGTTTTGAAGCCTTCCTCCCAGGCGCCGGGAGCTGGCTGCAGCCCAGGCTGGGGATGGGGACTGGGCTGTGCCAATGCTCCTGCTGGGACCTGGAGGCCCCTGGAGAGGGTCTTGCTTCTCTGCTCATGGTCAGACCGATCATTGCATTTGGGGTCAGGAAGGAATTTCCCCCCCCGGTCAGACTGGTACAGACTGGGGGTTTGCCTTCCTTTGTAGTGGGGGCACGGCCTCTGCTTGGGATCTCTTGAGTGTACATAGAAGCAAACCTACTCCATTCTGGAAAGGACCTCTTGACTCATGAAGCCCTGAATTAATAGGCAACCATTTATCCAAAGAGTCCCAACCATGATGTCCTCAAACTCCTCATGCCACAAAATTGTTCCCAAACAGTAAAAGAAGCAGAAATCCCAGAGCTACAGGGCTGGCAGAGGTCACATCACCCCTGTCCAAACCAGCCCAGACAAACCCAGTCCAGCCTCTTTGTACACCTGCTGTCGAACCCGACACAGGACATCACACCTGAACCTGCCTCGGGAAGTGGGGGAACAACAGCAGCCAAGGTCCTGCTTCTATAAAAGGTTGTTAATATATATTCAAGAGATCCCAGGCAGAGTTTGTGCCCTACTATAAAGGAAGGCACCCTTCAACCCAGTCTGTACCAGTCTGACCATGGAGGAATATTCCTTCCTGACCCCAAATGCAGCATCAGCCTGACCCTGAGCACGGGGGCATGAGCCTCTAGCCAGGACCCTCTGGATTTGGTCCCAGCAGGACCACTGGCTCATCCCAGTCTCCATCCCTAGCCTGGGTTGCAGCCAACACCCAGTGCATTGGAGGGAGGCTTAAAAACACCTGGAAGGGCATGTCGCGTGGTATGCCTCTGCTTTCCAGCAGCAGGTGATGGGGGCCAGCCGCTGGAGCACCTTACTTTCCAAAGATGGGGTTGAGCTGCTTGGAGATGTAGTTTTCCTTGTCCTTGATGTCTGTCTTGCCCAGCTTGATGGCGATGTAGGGGTCAGCTTTCCCGTTGATGTCGGCAGGGTGCAGGTCTGTAGCCTGCAAGGGAGATGTAAGACCCCCCCACATCCCTTCAGTCTTCCCTGTGCATCCTGGGACTGAGCCCATGCAGAGGTGGCACGGCAGCATGCACTTGCCAGGCAGCCAGGAGCTCCAGGAGGAGCTCAGAGAGCAGTGGCGATGGCAGATCAAGGTAAAAGCAGGGAGTTTGCCCCTTCCAATGGCTATAGCATGGGTCTTGGTATCATATGGAGACCCAGCCCTGCTCCACCCCCCTGGGCAGAAGGAGGGACCGGGGCAGAAAGGAAGCCCTGCCCTGAGAAGCAGTGCTTGGGATTGCACAGCTATGTGCATGCAGGTGTGTGCAGAGCAAACCCCCAGGGCTGCCTGACCTCGCTTCCCCCAGGAACAAGGGGGGCAGGGACCAGGCAGGAGCTGCCCCAGAAAGAGCAGAGCACTCTCCCCACCAGCAATTCCTTGCATTTCAGGAGATGACAGCAAAGCCATGGGGAACTTATCCACCCTCCCCTCCAGAGTCGGGCGCATGAGATGGATCCCATCTCCCCCTGTGCCCTGGATGAGCTGGGAAGGGGGAACATCTTCTGCTGGAGACTTGGAGCTCCCCGGCCAGACCCCAGGGCCTCTGCTGCTCCCAGCCTACTCTCCCCTGCCCGGGGCTTCCCCCTTCAGCAGCTGGGGCTGGGCAGGGCGCTCCTCTCTGCTGCGGGGAACTTCCACGCAAAACTTTTTTTCATTGGAAAATGCCAATTTCAGCTGAATTTGAAAGTTTTGTGGGAATGGGCCAGTTCCAGGGCAAGAAAATGAGGGATTCTGGTCATCTCCTTCTCTAGACTGACTGTGCAGCTGGTGGGGATGAGACAAGCTTTCAGGCACCGAGTGTCCTTCCTCGGGGAAGGCGATGCTGTGCCTGGATGCCTGTCTTGCAGCTTTCCTAAGTACACCAAAGCCCCTGGCTTCTTCCTGATATCCCGAACCAGCACAGATGCAACAGCCCTCCAAGTTCACTCCAGTTTCAGCGAATGCTGTGGTTAGGAAAGAGCCCCCTGCTCCAGGTAGGGAATGACTGGTTAACACCGCCCAGCTCCTTGGGGACCCCAAAAGAGACTGAGGCTGAGGACACTCCCTTGAGAAATAGGAGGACCAGGTTCAAATCTGCCTCTAATAGGGGACTCTAGACACCAGGCTTCCCCTCTTCCCAAGTGAGTGCCCTGGAGATATGGAAGGGAGGTGGTCTCTGTTCCTGGATCTGCTCCGCTTTGCACAAATGATTAGACATGAGGACGGAGGGGCTTGTTCTGTAGCTCAGCAATGAGACTTCAACAATATGGTGTTTTTCTGGCCCATGGCCAGCCTCAGGACATCCACAGCTGAGACCGCGTCTCCTTATGGCTTAGGTATCACTACCCTGCTCCCATCCTCCGTGGCTGGGCAATAGGGAGAAAGGTGCAAAGACCAAGCTGCCCGTCGGAGGGGCTTGTTCTGTAGCTCAGCAATGAGACTTCAACCATATGGTGTTTTTCTGGCCGTACATCTGCCCCCTTGGAAGCCCCATGGCCAGCCTCAGGACATCCACAGCTGAGACCGCGTCTCCTTATGGCTTAGGTATCACTACCCTGCTCCCATCCTCCGTGGCTGGGCAATAGGGAGAAAGGTGCAAAGACCAAGCTGCCTGTTGCATGGCACTCACCCGTATGACGTACACACGGACCAGCACGTTGATGGGGTCGTTGCTGGGGATGCCCTGGAACATGCCGAAGTTGGGGTCGTAGCCTGCCTCCTTGGTGATGTCGTCTGGGAGCGGCACTTTGTAGACACACATGGAGCCCTGGGGTCAGGAAGACGTCCCCGTGAGACATGTGAGGTCTGGGGGCAGGGGGCGGGAGGCACATCCTGATCTCCACAGCCCCAGCGGAGAACCCAGAGCAAGTCCAGCCCTGCGTTCCCAGCTCTGCCTCGAGTACACAGGAGGATCCAGAGGGGTGCATTCATGCACTTCCACCCCCCTTGATTCCTGCTGCACCCCAACCAACTGCCTGGCAGTGACAGCAGCGTTTCTAGTCAGGCAGCAGTGAGGGCATCCCTGGACTTCATGTTTCCTTATCATCTCCCTAATTCCTGCTAAACTCTTAATTCCAGAGGTGTTAGCACCCTTTTCTCCTTTTAACGGTATTGATGCTCCACCAATCAAGCTAACCTTTCTTCAGCCATTTTTCTGCCTGTCGGCTGCTCCTGGTCACAAAGCTCCTATTTCACAGGTTGCTTTTTACTCATTCAATGAAGTCCTATTTGTTTTCTCATCCATCTTGAATGGACTAATACAGCTCCAGCCCCCGTAACGTGTTAGTAAAGCTTCTAGTTTCTTTTTAGGTGGGGTCAAATGGGTATTGTTTTAGATGGGATGATGCATTTCACCATCTACACCCTTTTTTCAAAATTTTGGATCCGCCCATGCTCGAGGATTGCAACTTCAAGCAGTTCAGAGGACAGCATCAAAAGGGCATCCGTGGTTTTGCAAGGACTCTGAAGACTGGTTTCCAGGGGTGAAGGGGAGTGAAGCAGCAAGGTGCTTAAACCAGCTGGCAAGCAAGCCCGACACCTTGGTTTCTAACTGTGACAGGTTTTGAAGCTTCAGAACTTTGCAGGTGTCCTTTGGGTGGGACAGACCACTGGGGTCACTACACAGCAAGCTGCTTTTTATGTCCCTGTACTGTCAGCGGCAGTAGAGACACATGGGGTCATGGGGTGATGGGCAGCTTGCATCTTCTAGGAGGAGCTTATTGCAATAATTGGGAGCATCACCGTGGGATGTGATCAGCTGGGATCCAGGACTGGCATTACACCATATTGGAAAGGCTGACTGTGCTACACCTTCATTGCTGGAGAGAGCTTCAGACAAGCAAAAAGCTCTGATGAGGGCAACAGGGTGGTGGTTCGGAGAGCACGGACACACCACACTTGGCCCTCTGTAGTGGGAGGAGTGTGACATGGGCACACTGGCAGAAGTCACTCTACTCTGGCGTGAAGCCAGGGGTAAGTTATGCTAGTTTATGGGGTCATGCATCCACAGCTCTACTCAAGCTTCACCCCAGGGCAGCCAAGGGCTTGTAACAGCACCTGCCAAGGGCAGCTACCCCAGGGGAGGTGGTCGTCTGTCCATGCTGGACCCCGGTGTAATTCACTTCGGGTTCTCAATGCATCCCTGTCTCGAGTGAGGCTTGTTCCACAGAAGGAGGAGGTACAGGAGTAGCCCATAAACTGGGAAATTTGCTGGCAGGAACAGATATGGGCTGGGATCAGATGCTTCCTTAGGTGGTGTATAGCCCCTGTAGGGACTGTTGGCATTGCAGGTCTTAAAGGGATGAGTCCTTGAGCATTGTAGCTGTGACTGATTCCCGAGGCAGGCAGAGGAGGCAGTGGTTCTTCCCCACCCTTTGGGGCAGCCCTGGCTGTACGGCCCTTGGAGGTCTCCCACCCAGGTACAGATTTAACCAGAACTGATTCCCATTGCATCTGGGCCCTCTCCCTGCCCGGCTCCCCTCCACCTGCCTTGACACCGAGGCCCAGCAGCCAGGTCCCCCTTCCCCCTCCGGGCCCACCGGACACACCTTGAACCTCCCCACAATGCGCTCGTCGTCTGCCGTGCTGTCGTCGTCATCCCCAATCTTGCCCCGGAAGAGGTTGAACGTGTGCAGCCAGTCCTCGAAGTTGTCGAACTCGGCTTCCAGCTCTTTGTTGAAGATCTGGAGGGGCAGAGCATGGCAGGTGGGGTAAGGGATCCCAAAGGGTTCAAGGGTGGTTTGGGTCCCCCTCTTATTGATGGGAGCCTGGGTGCTAAAGGATCCCAAGTGAGAAAATGCCTTCCCAAGCCTTGAGTCTTTATGATCATGGGCATCTATCTCACATCACCTCCCACATTTGCCAGTCCAGCTCCTCATACCCCAGTGTGGAGGCTGATTCAGAGCCTCCCTGCTCTGAGATCTAGAAACCTGCTCCTTGTGTCCATCCTTCATTGAGTCCTGGACAGTTTATGCTGCTTATTCTCATCTCCACACTCCCTCATTCCATCAAGCTCCCTCCCAGGCATTTACCCCTTACAGAGCCATCTTGCCCCCTCTCTTCACTTCTCATTTGGAAGTCCCCAGCCCAGAGCAAACTCAGTGAGCAAATTCATCCCCCATAGAAATGGGACAGCAGAGCACCAGCTTCAGATCTCCCTGATGCCTTCCCCAGGGATGCCTCCAGCCCAGCATTAATGCAGTCCCCATCCCTTCACTTGGACCTCCGCCGCTCTCTCACGATCGCTGGATGCAGAAGTGAGTAACTTACCAGAAACTTAACTAGGAATTTACTTGAATGTACTCTAGTCGTGAATCAAAGGGCTACCACGCCATTTCTGCCTGCTCAGAGTTATTCTTTTGCTACTTGGCTGGGTAGCAAAATAATAATCGGACTCGGACTCCTCCCCATGCCTACCCTCTCTACCATAAAGCCTGCCATTATAGCCAGCCTTGTACATGCTTGAGAGGGACGGGGCAGGCTGTCTTGCTCCCTTTACTTGGCTGACTAAGGAAGGCTACTTTCTATGCTTCAGGCTATAAGAAGCACCCAGATATATCCTGCTGGCATTAGCAACCCCTGGGTCTACAGGGTTTTTGTATCCCAGGAAGTGCAGGCCCCAGACAAAGACCTGAGTCCGGGTGGTGGCAGCAGTACCCCAGGCTTGTGGGTGTGCTAGGAAGGGGGCTGTCCATAAGTAAGTGCCCCTGGGCCGGCATCCAAAGCTTGGTTTTCAGCCGGGTGCAGTGAGGTGGGTGGCTCAGTGCAAGAGTGCTCCCACTGGCCCACCACACCTTCCAGCTGTGGGTGCCTTTAGCTACACCCCTTTACCCAGGGAGCAATAAGTTCCCACAGGGCCCAAAGGATCATAGCAGGAAGTGGAGGAGACCACAAACCCCCCTTCCAACCCTCTCCCCAGTTTCAAGGATAAGGCACCGTCCGCTCACCTTCATCTCATCAATTTTCTGCTTGTTCTTCTTCTCGGGGACCTCAGGCTGCTGCTGCTGCTGCTGCTGTTGCTGCTGCTTCTTCTTCTTGTCCTCCTTGGGTGCCTTGACCTTCTCTTTGGTCTTGGGCTGGCCCTTGGAGCCTTTCATAGGAGAGTCATCGAGTTTGATTTCTGAAGCCGAGGGGACAGGTGGGAGATGGGAGTAGGGATGGGGGGAGGATGGACACAGGACACTCAGCCATGGTGTGCATGAAAGTTGGCAGCCAACACCTACTGCTACAGCCAGGGATTTCCCTCCTGCTCTCAGCAGTGGCCCCGTGGGGGAATGTAACATCTTATTTGCTGCTAGATCCATGTTTCAAAGACCATTTGGGTGTCTCATGAAGATCCAGCATCTCCTTTTATATCGGGGCCAATAAGGCTTCACCCCTGCATCCCCTGAGCTGAGAGCTGCATGCTGGGGTCAGTGAGAGGCAACTGCCAAAGCCAAAAGGGAGTTATTCACACCTCCCTGCCATTTGTCTACCCTGGAAACTCTCCATCCCCAGTGCTCGAGAGGCCCTGAGGCACAGGGAACCCCGAGCTGAGCAGGGGTGAATCCAGGATCTGCAGGATGAAAGCACAGCCCTTTGCAAGATGAGCTAACAGAGGTGGCTGCAGTAGTAGGCTGTTACCCTGCCTGCCAAGGATGCAGCAGAGAGGGGCCTGGCACTCCGTGCCAATGGAGTAAAGACCGCATGGCTAGGAAGGGAGCTTGGGGTAACGTTTCCCAGGTGCTGGGAGCATCCTACCATTCCCCATTTCAAAGCCATTGCCCGTCCTCTCCCCTTGGTCTCTCCCTCCTGCCAACTCCCATGGCCTCTTTGCCATGCAGATAAGAACAGAGAGAGGATGACAGACAAAGGCATGGATGCAAAGGTGTGGAGGGGAGAAGACAGAGGACGAACGTGCTCAAGCAGTACTCACAGACAACCGGCAAAGAGCGAGATGAGACACGACACGTGCAACAAGCCACCAACACCGCGTACGGATGCTGTGATGGG
Source organism: Alligator sinensis (assembly GCF_000455745.1). Classification (NCBI taxonomy): domain Eukaryota; kingdom Metazoa; phylum Chordata; order Crocodylia; family Alligatoridae; genus Alligator; species Alligator sinensis. The sequence goes on from NW_005843192.1 coordinate 46,166, forward strand.
GAAGAGGGGACCAAGAACCAGGAGTGGCCAGAGCAAGCCCAGGCCCAACCGCTGGTGCTCTGCCAGGAGCAACCTGGGACCGCGACCAGACTCCACATCACATGCAGCTGCCGGTACCCAGCATGCATGAGCAGACCCATTGCCAGGGCATCGAGCTTCCTCCTGGACCTGGGAGGCTGTTAGAGGCCAAGGACACCAGGAACAGAGACTCTGGATCTCACTAGGGGCCAGTACCCTAATGGCTGCAATTCAGGGAAGCTGCACCCAAGCTGAGAGCCTGGTGCCAATGGGCGAAAGGCAATGGGTTGTCCACATGGAGAGGGAAGCCCTGTGCCCAGAGAGGAGGGAGAACAAGGGCAGCAGCAAAGCTGCATCACCCCTGCCAGCACCCTTCCAGGTGAAGAGGGGAGCTGAGCTGCCATGGAGCTTATATTTCTTCACCCATGCCACCATCCTAACCCAGCCTATGCTGGCAGGGGGAAGGGGAGAGCTGAGCTGAGCTGCCATGGACCACAGGAGCCAACTCCTTGCTGAGCCTGCTAGGATGCTGGCTGGGGCCCTGACTCACGTGAGCAGAGACACTGAGCTCACGAGAGCTGGGAGAAACCCTGGACTAAAACTGCCCAGACACCCAGAAGGTTCACCTGTCCTCAGGAAAGTCAAGCCCATGACTCAGTGGCAAAAACCACCCACCCCACTGGAATCAGTCGCTCCCCTTTGCCAGTGTGTGGCCTAGCGGGACCCCAGCGTGTCTCCTCTGGCATCTCTTGTTGCTCAGTATGAACGACTCCCTCCTTCCACAAATCTCTTAGGGGACAATTAAAGCCAGGACACTCACAGAAGTAAATAGCACAGACAACGGGTGGAGGAAATGAAGCCCAAAACACAGAGATCCTAGCCACACTGAAGCTCCCACCCCGGCCAGGCTTCACCGTGCTGGACCCAGGAGCACTCAGCTTCCCTGGGGACCCAGATCAAGCCAGCTGCTTCTTCCAGACACTGGGCAGAAGCAGGGAGGGGAGGGCTGGGCTGCAGCTGTGCTGTAGCTAATATACTGTGATGCTGATATAAGCACAAGGTAGGATCCAGGGCTTGGCTAGAAGTCTTGAAAAACCATGTCATTTCTCTGTGCCTCAGTATCTCCACTGGTGACAGTGAGGCCTGCTCAACTGGCCACAGAGGGGCTCAGATTAAGACCCCCTGATGAGTAAGGCACTCTGGGAGGTACCCTGGGTTATAGAAGGGCACAGGGACACCTCCCAGCAGCCAAGCAGGGGAGATCCTTGCTTTATGCCAGGAATTGAGTCCTCCCCACCACTGGCAATGCACTGGCAGGGTTCCTAGAGGCAGAGACATCATCCATGGTGCAGGGCAAAGGGGCTACCCCCCTGTGCCCTGGACCCACAAGGCTTCAGAGGAACAAGCCACCCAGCCTTGGAGACAGATGTCCCGGGAACAGGGAAGGGAAAGGCCTAGGAGGCCTTCCTGGAATTGGGCTGGCAAAGGGTCGCTGCTAAAGAGACCTTCCCCCTTCTACAGAGGCTGGGGCCCTGGGTGCTTTGGAGACACCGGTTTACCAAGCTTCAGGACAGCCAAGGGACACAGAGAATATGCCAGGTCCCTAAGACCCCTCAGAAAGTCAGCAACACATGCTGACTTCTGCTCACTAGGCTACACTGCCTACCTGCCAGCCCACACCCCAGCCAGGCAGGGTGGAGCCTGCCAAAGGACAAGGACTGGGATTAGGGGGCAGCTGAAGTTAGCAATGTGACATATCGTTGCATCCGAATGCAGGCTGGGATTCCCCAGCCTGGGCTGGACACACGGCTTGTTCACACCAGCAGCATCTGCATCTGTTTGTACCCGATCTGGAGCACACAGGGTGTATTCACACATACTAAATTGACTTCAAATAAGGCGACTTAACTAAGTTGATTTAACTAAGTACACTTAAAATAAGGTGGCTTAACTAAATTGATTTAACTAAGCTGACTTAAGTTAAGCCACATCGGAGCGTACACACATACAGCTCTTTAACATAGTGACAGCCATCTAGTGAGCTACGTTGATTTACCTAACGCGACTCAAGATAATTCACCTTGGAGAGGTATTATCTTATGCCAAATTTAAGTCGACTCTGCTCCACATACATATATATGCTCTAACAATTACGTTGACTTAAAAAAGTTAAGCTGGCTTAACTGTCAGAAATTTAGTATGTGTGTACACACCCACAGATGACCATTTACCCCGGGATAACTGTGGTACCAGGCAGCAGGAGGCCAGAAGCACATAATAGTGTGCCTTAAGTCACTCCCCTGGGTTATGTACAGACACCCCCCCAAGCATTTGCACTGCTATTTTTCTGGGTGTCGCTTCCCACTGGATTCTAGCAGGTGACACCCCTGCATGGTTACATATCGTGCACCCAGTCTTACCTTTGCAAATGGTGTAAAGGGGGATTACACTGGTGCAAACATTACGTGTGTCCAGGCCTACTGAAATGCATGGGTAAATCCTAAACTGCAGCCTGGAAGTGGAGGGAAAAGCACGTGGCCAGCAGCAGGCCAGATACCCTGACTTTGGGTTGAACCATGTGCATGATGAGAGTGATCCTGCTTCTCAGATTTACCCTCTGCTATGTCCATTTCTTCCTTCTCCTCGGCCTCTGCTGCGGCTGCCTCCTGCTGCCGAAGTTGCTGGGAAGAGACGAAAGGGCTGGTGAGTGGGGCCGGCACGGTGAGGCCCAGACCCTAGGTTTCCTACCGAACAGAAATGCAGCTCAGCCTGTGATGGCTTACAGGAGTCTGCCTGTGCAAAAGGGCCGCGGATCCCAGTGGCCGTGCAGACATCATGTCGGGGGACCAGGAGGATGTGATTGGACTAAAATGGGTGCGCTGGAAATTAGGCCTTGCTGGGAGGTTGGGATATGTCTCTCATCATCCCCACTGGGGTCCATAATCTGACCCCACTGCTGCAAGAATGGCTGGACCGACAGGGCTGAATTCGCCCATCATTCCCCCTGATCTCCTGGGACCCCAGCATCCCCCGGTACCGATGGGGTCTCCCGCATGCCAACCCTCCACCTGATCTGATGAGCCAGAGCGAAAGACCCACCTCTCAGCTTGGACTGAGTCCTGAAGAGCAACCAGCATGCATGACCCAGCCTCCCTCCGTCACCCTGCTGTCTCCTCATCTACCCCCACCTTATTTCCTTCTCGTTTCTCAACACTGCTTCCATTTCAAGCTAAGCCCACCACGACTGACTATTTCCCAGCCCTGCAGTGGTGATTCTTTCCACGCCCTGCCATAAGCCTGGGAACTGGGAAAGCAGCTAAAAGCAATGTCTTAAGAAGCCCGATGCCAGGACAGGCTTGCTGTGTCTCAGAGAGGTTCATCTGCCTCTGTTTCTGCAGCAGCAACGTGGCCAGGGAGACCACATTAGATCCAGAAACTACTTCTCTTATTCTGCTCCTTTTTTTTTTTAGCCTTTTATATTGGTTGTATTTTGCTTTCAGGGAAGCAGACTCTAACAGCAAAAGACTGTTATTAGGTCCTTTTTAGTCTTCAGTAGCAAAAAGGACCATTACTGAGAGGGACTGGACATGTTTTTGGAGGAAAGGGGCATCAGTCACTATTAAGCACAGAAGTGCGAGGCACGACCTCTGCATCAGACCTGCCTGAACCATCAATGCTGGAGGCTGCAAGGGAGAGAGGGACAGGGGGAAAAGCCTGCTCAGACCCTGTTCGCTCTCCCCTCCAGCTCTCTGCCACCGTATGACACGGGAGACTGGGCAAGACGGATCTAGGGTCTGACATGGCACACACGGGCTTATGACCACGCTGGGCCTTTCACCACCACCTACCTGGGGAGGGTTTCTTATAGCTACCCCCAGATGTGACTCCCCTGGGATTTTGAAGTCAACTCCCATATGTTTCATGGAATAAAACCATTTCCTAATTGTGGGCGGTCAGGACCTGCTTTACCTCTCATGAACCAAAGCATCCACCACAATCTATGAATCTATGAATCTATGAAGCCTCGGCTGGGATGATGTAGTTGGGGCTGGTCCTGCTTGGAGCAGGGGTTGGACTAGATGTGACCTCCTGAGGCCACTTCCAAACCAAATTTTCAATGACCACACTGTGAGAGCAGGCTCGGTGTCACGTGCCCAGCTCCAACGCTGCTGGAGGAATCATCATAGAGAAGTAGGGACTGGAGGAGACCCGTGTGGGAAGGTTGGAGGTGTCTCTTACCCCCACAGCAGGATGCTCCAGGCATGGTGTTGTGGAGGGGAAGATTCATGGGACAATCCCGCAGTTCTGCATTTACCAGCGATGCAAGCTACAGCACCGTGGTGCCAAGCTCCCGGAGCATGGCAGTGAATCTGCCCCTCGAACGCTAGACTTCGAGGTCCCCTATAGCGTGGCCTCTGTCCCTGCCCATCCCCAGCACTGTCCCTACCTCCTTCATGGTCTCGATGGAAGCAAAGTACTTGGACCACCAGTCCAGCATGCTCTCATCGGGCTCCTCCTCCTCCATCTCCTCCGCTCCACCTTTCTTCTTCTTCTTCTTCTTTTCCTTCTCTTTCTCATCTTCAGGCTGCAGGAGCAGGATGGGGAAAAAGAGAGAAAGAAAGATATGGGATCAAGGTGAAGGAGCCTTTCAGTCCAGGTCACTCAGATGCTAGAGGGACGGGGCTATTTAGAAGTCCTTGGGAGTTGTCTGTGTTATGAGAGACCTTCCTGTAAGGATGGGGGAACAAAGTGACATGCCCAAGGCCACGCAGAAAGTCAGTAGCAGAGTCAGCAGCAGCAACTGGGTCTCCTGAGTTTCCCAGCCTGGCACATCCTCACCGGAGCCTCCTGCCACCCACTGCCCCAATTTATGGATGACAATGGAGCTGGTGGGGGTTCCCCCAAGGTGGGGGGGCAGCTTGACCAGAACAGCCCCTTTGGGGGCACCCATCCTGGGGACGGCTTAGCTCAGGGGTCTCAGTGCCAGCTACAGCATGATCCAGCTTCCAGCAAGGATCAGCATAGCAGGGTCTGATCCCAGTGTCTGGGAAGATGCCCCAGGTTTCCACAGGCTCATGCCCCCGGTATCCCTGGCCACCCCTCCAGCACCCCCAGACGGCTCAGCAGCCAGGGAAGCAAAGCAGCCACGAGTCTATCAGACCCGGGGCAGAGGGAGGAGGGCAAAGCGGGGCCCGGGCATCACTTACCACATCCACTTTGACCACCGCGTCCGAGTTCTGCCGGATGCAGAGAGGGGACAGGGAAGGAGAGAGCCATGTTACATATGCACACGCAGCCCCACGCCCTGCACACACACACATGTACACAGAGAGAGCACGGGAGATGCAAACACCCTCACAAAGGCCATGGATGCAGGGCCCCACATCAGCTCCACATGCAGGGATGTCTAGAGAGGAAGGCTGGTTGAGAGGCCTGCTGCTGGGACATGCTTCTTGGACTGGTGGCATGGGATATGTCCTGGGGCCAGCTGGGAAGGGGATGGACTGGGATCCAGGGGACGTGTCCGGGAATGTGTGCTGGCTGGGGTGGCTCAGCCTCAGATGCCCAGGCCAGGGGCTTGTGCACACATGTGTGTATGTGTGCAAGAGCCCTGCAGTCATGCTGCGGCTCTGTGTGATTTCTACACTCAGGTACATGTGCCATAGGAACCTGGCACGGTATGGGTGTTCATGCACTAGGATCCTGTGTATGTGTGAGAATGCATGTGTGTATACACATACATGTGTGTGGGCACATGTGTGTGTGTGTGTATGTGTGCTCATGTATGCATGTGCATCTGCCTGTGTGTATGTGTGCATGTGTGTGTGCACCTGTGTGTATGTGTGTGCATTTATGTGCATCTGTGTATGCATGCGTGCATGTGTGGGTCTGCACACACATGCACACACACTTGGGATCCCATGTCCGCGTGCACCAAGACCCCCGCACAGGTGAGGGACTCTATGTCCACCTGTACACTAGGAGCCTGCCATGCACATGCACATCCACGTGCTAGGAGTCACATGCGTACACACGAGCGTGTGCATGCACGCAGCGGGGCTATCCGTCTCTGCCCCTTTGCTACGGGAACCCCCAAATACTGTCCCGTGGCTGCGCTCACACGCTGCTGTACTGTTTCGCAGGGGACTCGGATGCAGGGTGCAGGGAGGGAGGAGGTGCCAACTGCACGTTGCATGACAGCCTGGTGCTTCAGGGACCCCAAGCTGAGCTTAGGACCGTGTCCCTGCCGGGTTGCTCGTGGGGAGCTGCTCGGATACATCAGGCATGTGCTGGACTTTGCTTTCTATTCTGCTGTGCTCCCAGCCAACTTGATAACTCTGCTCCCTGGATATCTCTTCTCTGGCCAGGCCAGATCTGCACTGATCCCTGCAGCTTCCCCCACTTTGGCCCTTTCACCCCAGGCACTGGATGCATTGCACACACCGCGAGACAGGTGGGCTGGCAGCTCCCTTGAGAGCCAAGCAGTTCCTGGGATACTCACGGCCTCCAGCTTCACCATTGTCTCCATCTTCTTGATGGGAACTTCTGGCTCCATGTTGACGACGATCTCGCCTGCGGGGTGAGAGTAGGGGCCTCCATTTGACAGGGCCATGTAGAGGTTGAGCAGCTTGGCTGGACAGAGAGAGAGAGACAGACAGGGGAAGAGAGAGAGAAGAGACAGTGTAGACACGAGACTGAGATCAGGAGATGAATGCAGCCCGGACGGGGATGACGGAGAGGACAACGGAGGAGGGAATGAGAGTCATGCAGGAAGAGAGCCCTGCCCCGGCAGGGAGAGTAGAGGGGATGGGAAAGTCCAGCTCAGCTGAAGCACCCTTTGTGGGGAAAGTACCTGGATCTGGGTTACCCAAGTTCATGGAGAAATGCCTGGGGTGGGAAGGGTCTGATCCTGCTTGGTGGTACTAGGTGCTGCATGGCCATCATGAACATGAGGGCTGAAGGGACCTCAGGAGGTCACATCTAGTCCAACGCCCTGCTCCAAGCAGGACCGGCCCCAACTACATCATCCCAGCCAGGTCTTTGTCTACCCGGGTCTTCAAAACCTCCAAGGATGGAGACTGCACCACGTCTGTGGGGAGCCTGTTCCAGTGCTTCACCACCCTCCTAGTGCGCAAAGTTTTTCCTAATATCCAACCTCAACTTCCCTTTTTTCCACTTGAGCCCATTGTTCCTTGTTCATCATCTCCCCCACCCTTGTTCATCACCCCCCCCACTGAGACCAGCCCAGCTCCATCCTCTTTGCAGCCCCCCTGCCGGGAGGTGAAGGCTGCTATTCAGTCCCCCTGCAGACTAACTCAACCCAATTCCCTCAGCCTCTCCTCACCAGTCATGTCTCCCAGCTCCTGAACAATTTCCATTGCCCTCCACTAGACTCTCTCCAATGTGTCCACACCCTTTCTGCAGTGGGGGGCCCACAGCTGGACACAGGACTCCAGATGTGGCCTCCCCAGTGCTGAATAGAGGGAAGGATCACGTCCCTCCGTCTGCGGGCAGTGCTTCTCCCAATGCAGCCCAGGATGCCGTTCGCCTTCTGGCACCACGGGCACACTGCTGGCTCCTGTCCAGCTTTTTGTCCCCTGTCCCCCCAGGTCCTTTTCTGCAGAGCTGCTGCCCAGCCCGTCACCCCCAGCCTGCACCGGTGCATGGGATCGCTCCCTCCTAAGTGCAGGACTTTGCACTTGTCCTTGTTGAACCTCATAGGATTTCTTTTGAGGTTCAATCCTCCAATTCATCTAGGTCACTCTTAATCCTAGCCAAACCCTCTGGCGTATCTACTACTCCCACCCCGCTTGGCGTCATCCACACACTTGCTAAGGGTGCATCCATCCCATCTTCCAGGCCAGCCCTGGAGAAGGATGCCCACACTGATGTGAGGCACGCAGCCCGCTCATACCTGTCCCCTCCCCACCCACTCCTAGGAACAGGGCAGTGCAGAGAGGGGCCAAGCCTGGGCCTGGCTGGGGTCTGGGTGGGCTCACTGGCACATGCTCAGGGCCTCTCAACAGCCCCTTGTTGCCTTATTCCCTGGATGGATGTGAATGGGAGTGAGGGGGCAGGATCTGCTTCCTAGCAGCACAGCAGAAAACCGACATGCATGGGTCACAGCCCTGCCCAGGCCTGGCAGCAACAAAGGGGATCCCAATATCCCCATCCTCTCCCCCTGGGAGCCTGCATGGCTGTGTCCGAGACGGAGCCTGGCAGGGCCTCACGTCACTCGCCCCGACAGCCTAGAGTCCTGCTGACCCCCTGCCCTGACCACTGGCTCACACTCCCCCGGCAGCCAACCCTGGCGGTGGGTCTCATGTGGGCTTGGGGAGATGCTTTCATTCCCAGGAAATGCCACTTCCTCTCTCTCACCCCACAAGAGCCCCACACGCATCCGACTCGCTCCCTCCAGCGGGCCTGGAGCCTGCTGCGGCCCGGGCTGGGTACCTGTGGTGCTCCACTGCTGGGCTTTCTTGTCCGGGGGCCGGTAGATGAACTTGCGCAGGGAGCTGACGGCGTGCGAGCCCACGAGGGTGTAGCGCCCGAAGGCCCGGCAGTCCACCACCCGGATGTTCAGGGGTGGGTGCAGCAGTTCGTTCTCCGGGAGGTCCTGGAGAGGAAGGAAAACCCCTTGAACAGCTGGATTTGGGTTCACCTGTCTGGGTGAAACCGGGCTTGGGATCAGGGGAGGATTTCCCCGCTCTGGCCGCATTAGCAGGGACCATTGCGGATTATTTGCCTTCCTCTTGCATGGGATATAGCCCATTCTCTGGGACCATTTGAGCTCCCTGCCTAGGCTCGGGGGTGCCCTCACCTCCTCTACCCTAGTAGGATGCATCATGGTGCATGCACCAGATGTCCTAGTGGACCCTTCTGCTCCCTCACCTAGGATGCTGATTTGGGGGCTGGTAGTCCTGAAGGCCCAGATTGACCTTTCCCCCTCCAGCAAAGCAGGACACATTTGATGGAGGGAAGGAGCTAGCAGAGGCAATGCAACCCTAGGAGAAATGCTGGAGCCCTTGGGATGGGGTGGGGGCTGCATGCTGGGAAGCACAGAGCTCCCCCCTCCTATGCTAATGCAGCAGGGTTTTGGAGGGGGGCTGCCCACATGGCATGGGGTCCTCAAATCAAAATGCCAACAGAGCCTGAAGAGCAGGAGAGCAATGCTCCAGACCCTGCGAGCCCCCCAGGCGCTCTAGCCCTGCACCGGCCTTTGCGGATGCATCACTGATGAAGACCCCTATTCACGGCCCGCCCCGGCCAAGCAAGAAGGAGGGCTGTGCCCATCACAGTGACCTCCTGGCTTGCCGGGGCTCGGGCGGGAGCAGACAGGACCCACCACTTCGAACCACTTGACCAAGGTGCTGAAGTTGGGGTTCTTCTTGTAGTTCTGGATCAGGGAGGACTGGACGCCCCGGCCGGCGCACTCGATGTCCACGCGGGGCCGGTCGACCTGTGCCAGGTTCACGCGCTTCAGGTCCCGCAGCCCCCAGAAGAGGATCTGGGTGGGAGGAGAGAAGAGCATAACGTAAGAGCTGCCCTGTACGGGGCCAGACACTTCTCTGGTTCTTCCTTCTCCGTTTGGGGGAGCGGGGACCAGAGCTGGGTGCAGGGTTCAAGGTGTGGACGCGCTGCGGATTTATCAAGGGGCCTCATAACTCTTTTTGCTCTGTTCCCAATTCCCTTCTCAATAATCCCAATCATTTTGTTTGCTTTTTTGATGGGGGTTAGTGCTGGGAGAGTAGGGCAGACGGTGCAGAGCTGCCAGGACCTTCAGCTCTGCTGCTGTAAGCCTCGGTCTCTGAGGGCATCGATGTGCAATACTGGCTCGGCGCGGGGTGCAGGGCTCTGAGCGGCCGCAGCCTTTGGCCTGTCATTAACTGCATCGAGTTCAGTCCAGTGAAAGCAAAGGAGAGAAAAGCTGGCTGGAGCTGACCTCGGACCAGAGAGGAGCTGAGCAAACTCCCCTCCCTGCACACCAGAAGTGATGAGCTGCAATGCCCGGATCCTTCCCCCCTCACAGCTCAGTGCATCGGTCCTGACCTGCATCTCCAGGTAAGAGAGGCCAGTCCTTCTCCAGCCCGGCCCCTCCAGCCCCACAAAGCAGATGCATCATCTCAGCATCTCAGGCAATGCTGCAAGCTATGCTGCATGGCAGGGCAGCCGAATGGTGATGGGATGAGCCATGTAGAAGTTGCAGCTTGCAAAAGTCTGACCCCCCAAGGGCTATTACCTCCACTCTGTACTTGCTCAGCACAGGCCGGATCCCCATGGGCACAGGCAGGATGGGGCCCCGGTCCATGTCTGTGGGACCGTCGATGGGGGGCAAGTCCGACTTGCCCCCGGCGCCAATCTGGAAGGAACACAAGGCTGGTTACACCCCCTGCAGCCGGTTTCTCCCCAAGCTACACGTGTCCATGTCCACACATCTGCTTATCACGATGCATCGCGGATGTGGCTGGTACAACTGGAAGAGATGGTTTCAGAGGATGATGTAGTCTGTAACCCCCCCAGGACACTTCCCCTGGGTCATTCAGGCCTCGCCTCTCAGCTGCAAGGCTGTATAATGGGCTGGTGCCACCACCGATGGTGCTTGCTGTACACAGCCTAAGAGCCAGGCTATTTGCCGGTGGAACGTGGCTGCTGGGACAGCAGGGACGTGGACTCCAGCCCCTGGACAACTCTCAGGGAGGAAGGTGCTTGGAAAACACCAGGCTGGGTTGGATTAAAATAAGAGATGAGAGAAGCCATGACTCTAACAAAGGGCGCACCTGAACATCAGGGCCCCCACCCGAAAGGGCATCTCAGTGCCTGGCCCCAGGTGGCTTGGAAACAGGCAGGAAATCTCAGCTGGGAGCACATCCCAGCTCCAGTGGCGTGTGCATTAGCACGAGCATCACACCGTCCCCTGGCTACCGCAGCCAAGGTTCCCCCAGCTCTTCGCTGTGCTGATCCCTGTCTCTCTCGATGCCCCTACACACTTCTCAAGTGCTGTGATTGCAACCCGCATGCAGCCCGGATGGATGTCCCCAGGCTGGGTCGGGGCTCAGATGTTACCTGGAGCAGCTCGAAGGCAGCCAGCAGGTCGCCGGCGGTGGAGTTGCCCCGGTAGATCTGGTAGTACTCCAGCTGGGGCGGGAAGCGCGGCCCGCTGTAGTCCTCATCCGACATCTTCACCACCGGCTTGGCAAAGGTGCGGCCCATGAAATCTGCCTTCCCCTGGCACCACAGAGAGAGGAAGCATGGGCTTTTTTCCCTTGGCATGCACGGCCCCTCCCAGGCATGGTGGGAGGATGAGAGCTGGGATAACTGGAGACCGTTACTTGGGATTGAGGGTTTTTATGGGCATGGGATGCAGATGAGCTGCTGCTGCGGTGAGGGGTCTGCACCCCATTTCCAGCTACGCCTGAAAACAGCGAGACCAAAGTGTTGCAGCATCGGAGCAAAAGCCCCACGCATCCGGTCTTGGGGTGCTAAACCAAGCAGATGCAGACAACTGCAAAGCACCGGCAGTCGTTACATGTCAGACTGAATTGCAACCCCAAGGACTGGATGCTTTGCCCTTAGCTAAGGCAATGGGAATCCCACAAACACAGCAGCTGGCAGCGAAGCATGGCAAGAGGGAGAAGCAGGCGGGCTGCCCTGACACAAGCACGCTGCAGGGGAAGGGGTGAAACAGGAAGTCCAGGGTGGTCCCAGCAGGTGTCAGAGCCCCTGGAGGGATGGAGGGATCCAGACTGACCCTCTTGACATGACTTCCAGCAGATGCTGTGATACCCCACCCCACTTATTGCAAATCTGTGGATGACGGACAGCAGAGCTGCCCTCCTGGCTCACACCCCAGGCCCCTCCAGCCCAGGGTCCCATCTCTCACCGGGGCACAGAGCAGATGCTGAGGGCAAGAGCGTGTCTGCAAGGCTGATCCACCCCCAGCTCCTCTCCCCTTGCAGCGCCCAGCACTCAGAGGCTGGGGAGGTTCGGGTGGGGATGGCAGCCCTAACCATCATATTTAATATCCACTGGTGGATCCATCCTGCAGGAGGAATGAGCTGGGTCCCCTCTGGAAACTGTTTATGGTCCCTGCCTCCCCACATCCTGTCGCACGGAGAGCCACACATGAATCATAGAAAATGAGGGTTGAAGGGACCTCAGGAGGTCACATCTAGTCCAACCCCCTGCTCCAAGCAGGACCAGCCCCAACTACATCATCCCAGACAAGGCTTTGTCTACCTGGGTCTTCAACAAGGATGGAGAGTCCACCACCTCTCTGGGGAGCCTGTCCCAGTGCTTCACCGCCCTCCTAGTTAGAAAGTTTTTCCTAATATGCAACCTCAACTTCCCTTGCTGCAGCTTGCGCCCGTTGCTCCTTGTCCTGTCATCTGCCCTCACCGAAAACAGCCCAACTCCATCCTCTTTGCAGCCCCCCTGCAGGGAGGTGCAGGCTGCTATTCAATCCCCACTCAATCTTCTCTTCTGCAGACTAAATCAGCCCAGTTTCCTCAGTCTTTTCTCTTTGTGCAATGCAGACCAGCCTTGGGATGGTTTTCAACTTTCCTCCCAAGTCACTTCCTTGGATGTGACTTGCGTGTCCCCTCATTCAAGTGCCACGAGTGGTGGTAAGTAATAAAAACCCATTGCTTCGCTGCTTGGAGCTAGATCTAATAAGCAAATCCTGCTTTCTAACAGAGGCCTCAGTTCACTTGGTTCCTTGAATGCTCTCTCCCCACAGCTGCCTGGTCTTCTGGGGGGCAGAGGAGGGGAATAGCTTAGAAACCTGGTCCCCGCTCTCAGGGATCTAGGAGCTCGCTCTTACTCATGTAAACAGGAACATGCCACACATGTGCAGTTAAAAGCATACAGCCAGCACCACCACACCTCCCTCTTCCTTTGCTGAAGCAGGACATGCATTACACAGGCCACATCTGGAGTCTTGTGTCCAGTTGTGGGCCCCCACTACAGAAAGGAGGTGGACACATTGGAGAGAGTCCAGTGGGGGGCAATGGAAATTGTTCAGGAGCTGGGGGACATGACTGGTGAGGAGAGGCTGAGGGAAATGGGCTGATTTAGTCTGCGGAAGAGAAGCCCGAGGGGGATTGAATAGCAGCCTTCACCTCCCTGCAGGGGGGCTGCAAAGAGGATGGAGCTGGGCTGGTCTCGGTGGGGGCAGATGATGAACAAGGAGCAATGGGCTCAAGCTGCAGCAAGGGAAGTTGAGGTTGCATATTAGGAAAAACCTTGTCATGAATAGTAAAGCACTGGACCAGGCTCCCCAAGGAGGTGGTGAACTCTCCATCCTTGGAGTTTTGAAGCCTCAGGTAGACAAAGCCTTGTCTGGGATGATGTAGTTGGGGCTGGCTCTGCTTGGAGCAGGGGTTGGACTAGATGTGACCTCCTGAGGTCCCTGCAACCCTCATTTTCTATGCTTTTATGGTTCTGTTTCTATAACCCAAAAGCCTGGCACTTGTCCATGGATGGGGATAGCCCCACCCTCAATGCCTGACTTCCCAGCAGGTCCAGGCCTGGCCTTACCACCGTGTCCTGGTCATAGATCTCAATGACGATGATGGGGGGATCGTCCCGCATCTCATGGACTTCTCCGAACAGCTCCACGTTGTCGAAGACCAGCAGCTGGTCCCAAGTGGGGCACAGGGTCTCATTCAGCACCTGGGAGCAAGGGGACATGAAAGAGCATCTCAGCGGAGGTGAGACAACAGCCACGGTCCCACCAGGCTGCTGGTCCCACCACCCATCCAGCACCAAGATGTTTGCAGTACAAGGGCAATGCTTCAGCAGCGCAGCAAGGAGTGCAGATGGTGTCACGGGGCCGGGGGCTTGGGAGTGGTCTCCTTAAGGCTTTGCAAGAGGCTGTGTCTTCATTTGCAAAGGCTGAGAGGAGCATGTTTGGAAGGGCAATGGAAAAGTGAGGTCCAGTGAATGGTATCGGGGGAGTCTGTTGCTCCTGGAGCAACCCAGGCTCTGACACTGACTCTCTGTGACCTTGGGCATGTTGCTTTCTCAGTGCAAGCTACCCTCTGATGAATGGTGGGGATAGCAATTACCCCACGGGCAAGGTCCGGCTGCTGGTTTATAACCCCCAGTGTGGTCCAAACCCCGCAGGTCCCGACCCACAGGGCAGACTCCCATGGCTTGAGAGGAAGGAGCCCCTCCACTTGCTGGCAGCACGAGGAGGTTGCTACCTCCTCGGGGGTTTTGGGGGATGCAGGAAATGCTCTTACCTCTGTGCACTGGCTCTGGGTGATGAAGAAGACCCGAGCAAAGGGGTCTGAGAGACCGCTGCTGTCTGCGGCGAAGAGGCTCCTGGCCTGGTACATGTGGACACGGAGCTGGAAGACTTGTTTCTCTGGGGGGGAGGATGGTGGTGGTGAGACTGGGGGTTTAGTGCGAAACCCAGGCACTGAGCTCAGATCAGGAGGGGAAGAGGGCATGCATGGTACCGGCCCAGCCCCGGGTGCACAGACCCATCGGGATTTCATAGGTTTCATAGATTTTGGATGGAGAGCGCTTGCCGTGCCTTGGCACTGAGGAGGAACGTGGCCTCACAGAGCCGGCCGTGCCCTATATTCACCAGTAAGCCCCAGAGGGAAGGGCTTGGGCTGGGGGCTCTTACTTGTGTAGAGGAGGCTGATGGGGGGGAAGGACGGGATGCCTTGGCCTTTGATGGTCTTCTTCTCCTCGAAGCCGCAAGGCAGGCCGCTGAGGAAGTCCTTGCGCTGCTTGTTGAGGCCCAGCCACAGGTAGATGTCCATCTTGGCTTGCACCGTCCAGCCGGCCGGCCCAAAGCCCCTCTTGCCGGGCAGCTGAGCACAGGGAGCAAAGGGGGTGACGCAGGGAAGCCACGTCCCCAGCCCCAGCCGCCCACCTCCTGCTGCTTCAGACTGGGGCCGTCTGTCCTTCCGGTCACGTCCCCCTCGCCTACCATACCGGGCTGGACCGCTGGCCCATATAGCCTGGTAGAAGACCACCTGCGTTGCAGACCAGACCACAGGTCCATACAGCCTGGTGGAGGTCTTCTGGCTAGTCCTGATCAGACTACCAGTCCATATAGCCTGGTAGCAGACCTACTATTGCCGAGCAGACTGGTCCACGTAGCCTGGTAGAAGACCTCCTCCTATTACAGACCACCGGTCCATATAGCTTGGTAGAGGACCTCCTGCTATTACAGACCACCGGTCCATATAGCTTGGTAGAGGACCTCCTACTATTACAGACTACCGGTTCATACAGCTTGGTAGAGGATCTCCTTCTATTACAGACCACCAGTCCATATACCTTTGTAGAGGACCTCCTGCTATTACAGAGCAGACCGCTGGTCCACATGGTCTGGTAGAGGACTTCCTACTATTACCAACCAGACCACCAGTCCATATAACCTCGAATAGGACCTCCTGCTGCTCCAGACTGGACTGCCGGTCCATACAGCCTGGTACCCAGCACTGGTCAGTAGCTTGTGTCTGCCTCCCCCTGCCCCTGTCCTCATTCTCCTCTCCACCCCATCCCTCCGGCCGGCGGAGGAGAGAGGCAGCCGGTCACCTTCAGGAAGACGGTCTTGACTTTGGCGCAGTCCTTCCCGGTCTCCTCATCCACGATGGAGTAGAGGATGTCCTTGGAGGTGATGCGGGCATAGGCGATGCGCTTGTTGTTGTTCATCATCCAGATGAAGATGTCGGGGATGCTGTGCTGAGGCTGTGAACACAGCGGGCCTGGTCACCACCCCGGGGAGAGCAAGACACCCGCGTGCAAGGCTTGCATGCTGCGGTCTGAGGTCTGGGGCACCGGCTCAGCCGGGAACGGTGGGAGGGGGAAATAAATAGGCTGCCCAGGGGATGAGCTTGTCTGCTGCCTCTGAGGCTTTAGAGAGGGTTTCGAACCTCCCTATGTGGAGGGTTAGCAGATTAGCCGACGGCAAAGCCTGGCATTGCCCCTCCAATGCTCTTGGCATTGGTTTCCATTGCAAACAGGTCTGGAAGTGTCCACACATTTCCACCACTGGAGCCTGGCTCATGCACAAGGCTCCAAAAACGGACACTCCCGGGGGCACTGGGAAGCTGAAATGCCCCCACTCCTGTTGCCCCGACCCAAAGCATTTCAGGATCCAGAAACAGCTTGGCAAATAGGCAGACAAGGCACTTTGGGTGGATGTGATATCTTTTATTAGAGCAACTAATTCATTGGACAACTTGCTCTTTGCACGTATTTGGGCACAAGCTTGCAAAGAACAATTTTTGCAATGATTTAGTCGGTCTAATAAAAGATATCATATCTACCCAAAGAAGTTTGTCTGCCTGTGTCCTTAGACGAACCGGGCTACAACCAACAACCCTTGACAGATAGCATTTTCCCCATGAAACAGGTCGATTCTGCAGACCTGGGCTTTGCAGCGGGATGGGAAACTTCAGACCCATTGTGGGAGACCGGGATGTTGAGGCCCAGCAGGCGGGTCGAGTACGGCCGGCCAGGCACGTTCGAGGCGGGGAGACAGAGTCTGATCCCAGGGGCTTGCAAAAAACACGTGCTCCAGTCCAGCTGGACTTGCATGAAGTTTATGCATTCACTGGTGGAGCAGGGAGGCAGTGGGAGAGATGCCAGGGAAGGGGGGGACTCTGCATCCCTGGAGGTGTCGAGGAGAGGGGCACAGACACTGGTGGGGATGATCCAGGTGCAGCGGTGCCTGTGCTCTGCTATGGGGGTCACCCAGGCTTCTGAGCTTTATTGGTTGCCCCCTCCTCACATTTCTGCTGTGTGTGTCAGGGGGGTTTTAAGCCTCCCGCAGAGGTGCTGGGTGCTGGCTGCAGCACAGGCTGGGAATGGGGACTGTGCCAATGCTCCTGCTGGCACCAACCCCGCAGGGTCCTGGCTAGGGGGTCTTGCCCCTGCGCTCAGGCTCAGACCGATGCCAGAGTTGGGGTCAGGGAGGGATTTTTTTTACTGGTACAGACTAGGGGGCTTTGCCTTCCCCTGTGCTAGGGGCAATCTCTTGGCCAGATATTAACCATCCTGGCAGCAGCAGGACGCTGGTAGCTGTGCTCCCACTTGCTTCCCCTGTGGCAGGGTCGGGTGTGATGTCTTGTGGCTGTGCACCAGGTTAGGTTAGACAAGGATTTGTCTGGGCTGGTTTGGATAGGGCTGATCCTGCCTCAGGCAGGGGTTTCATAGGTTGTAAGGACGGAAGGGACCTTGGAAGATCATTGCATCCAGCACCGTGCACCAGGCAGGGAAGATAACTGGGGCTAAGCGACCCCAGCGAGGTGACCGTCCAGTCTCCTCTTGATGATTTCCAGGGTAGGTGATCGCACCACCTCCGGAGGGACTGGACTAGATGTGATGCCTGGACGTCCCTTCCAGCCCCACTGCTTTAGGATTTCAATGCTTTTGATGATGATGGGTTTGTCCGGGCCGGTTTGGACAGAGCCGATCCTGCCTCAGGCAGAGGTTGGACTAGACGTGACTCTTTTGGGCTCTTCAAGTTTGGCTTCTCATTCAATCCAAATATGTCCAGCACCCTCCCCACCATGCTTAGGTATTTTGCTGAGCTCCAGCCAGTCACCCACCTCCCATCCTCCACCGGGTTGGGAACGGTCGCCCACCCCCGTGTCTTCCCTAAAACGGTCCCGTTAAGGGCCTGCTGTGCAGAATGAGCCTCTGCCGCTGGTCCACAGGAAGTGATGCACGGACCTACTACTGCACGTACTGAGCGGTACAGGTCCTGGGTCCAATCCTAGTAGGTGGGTTTTCTACGCACGCTGCTGCCCACCCGTTCAAATCAACAAGCAGAGCCAGTCAAAGCAGCTTGGCTGTCAAGCAAGGTCTATGGGACCACATGGGCTGTTTGGGAAGGAGAATCTATCCCAAAATCAGGGGGGTCACGGAAGAGCTCTGGCCCCCACGGGTGCTGGAAGATGAGAGATGCCTCCAAGACCCAAACGATGGCCAAGGGGGTCTTTCCCAGTGCACGGTACCCGCCGGCTCCCTGCCGTAGGATAGACATCACCCAACCCGCCGGGTGCTCCCGGGCGGGCGACCATCCCGCGCTCACCTCGTCGGCCAGGAAGCGGAGTTTCTGCAGGAAGTTCTGCACCAGCTTCAGCTTGTCCTTCATGGTGTTTTTCTTCACCTGGGACCTCAGCGTCTTGGCTTGCTGGCCCATGTTCTCCTAGGGTGGGAACAGAGCCCAGGCCCACGGGCGGCATGTGAAAGAGAGCAGGAAGGAAGGAAAATCCCGGGGCAAGTCTGCATGGGTCGAGCGGGGGTGTCCCTGTTTGCACCAAGGGCAGGAGGATGCTGACTCGGTGTGCGGGGTGGGGAGGGGAAGGGGTGTGCATCCAACGTGGTCAAATGCAACCAGGGTACAGGGCTTCCCCCAGCGGCTCGGCAGCAACAGCCCCCCACAGCCCTCCTTGCACCGCAGCAGGAGATGCTCTCACCAGCTCCCTCATGCAGGACTTGAGGCGCTCGCGGTCCAGCCGGGTCCGGGAGGAGTGGTTCTCGTCCTTGTTGGCGAGGGTCACGAAGCGGCTGGGGAGAGGCGTGGGGTGGGGGTGTCAGTCCCCCGGGGGCTCCAGGAAGAGGGGGCAGCAGCATCGGAGGGGCCGAGGGAGGTGTGTGGTACCCAGGCCTGGCTCTGGGTGCGGGCGTGGAGGTCAGGCATTGATGCCTCTGGCTGGACCAGCCCTCTCTGCCCATCAACCCACTGCTGAAGGTGGGCACTGGTCTCCTGCTAGGTGAGGCTGGGCCCACTCTAGCCCCCCAACCTTGCTTTGCAATTCACCCAGCATGCACCAGGCCTGGAGAGGCAGCTACCCCACACCCAGGCTTGGAAAGCTCCCAGGGATGGGGTCTGGGATGCCTCTTGCACTGCACATCTCTGCCTTTACACACTCACAAGCAGCCGCTGCTCAGCTCTTCCAGGACCCCCCGGAGCCGGCGCTCGGGGTGCGGCTTCTCTGTCTTGATCATCTCGTGCACGTCGTTGAGCCCCTCTTCCTGGACGAGAGCGGGGAGAAGGACTGGCACATCACGGGGGGAAGCTGGGATCCTGGCTCCCCTGTCCTCCAAGAGGCAGGACAGCCCAGCCAAGCATCTCTCCTGGCTTCCCACATGCCTCTGCCTTGCATGTAATCATCTAGCTGGGCTCCCCAGATTACCAGCCCAGTCTATGTGGAGAGCTAATACTTTGCAAGAGGCCCTGAAGCATGGCGTCTTTGGGGATGTTGCTGGTTGCTTCCCACCCCTCGTCCCGTGCCTCGTGCAATGGGTTGTGGACCCCTGGAAAGGTCAGACACTCTCTCTCAGGCTCTCTGAGCCCCAAGGGGGTTTGCGATTTGGGCAACAGCCTGCATAGGGCTTGGGGTGGGGGCTGCTCCTGGAGGTCTGGGCACAGCTTGCCCTGCAGCTGGGTGGGATCCCTAAGTAGCATCAGCCATGTGAGGAGCAGGAGACCTGAGCATGCCCCCCACCACCCATTGCTCTTCTCCCATCGGGTGGCACTGACCAGCTTGTCGGCAATCTTGTCCATGATGTTGGAGTTGTACAGCCTCCGCCGCTGGTCCTGCCACCAGCTCTTGATGTAGATGCAGGGCTTCTTGTCAAAGTAAGGCAAGTGGAAGTAGTTCCTGCAATGCGGGGATAGGTGGAAGGGCACGCGGGTGTGAGCAGGGTTTGGGAAGGGAGTAGAGAGGGCGCTGGGATGGGACTGAGCTGGCATGACTCAATCAGCCCATTTCCCTCAGCCTCTCCTCACCAGTCCTGTCCCTAACTATTTTCATTGCCCTCCGCTGGACTCTCTCCACCTTGTCCACATCCTTTCTGCAGTGGGGGGCCCACAGCTGGACGCAGGACTCCAGATGTGGCCTCCCCAGTGCAGAATAGAGGGGGAGAATTATGGGAAGCCCGGCCAGGAGGCAGGATGCTCTCTGGGATATGGGAGTCCTGGCCCCTGTCACTGTATCTGAACTGCAACGGGCAAAAAGGGGTGGTCGCGCCTCCCTGCTGCAAGCCTAAATTCGTCTGTGCAGGTGCTGGGGGGCCGGGGCTGTGGTCCCCGATGCACTTGGACTTGGTCTCCCGGGCCTGTTTCATGTCTTCTCCTGGAAGTCAGGCTGGAGGAGAGAGATGCTGGCTCCTGAGCCCTCCCTGCCTTGGTCTTGACTTCCCCTGCATCCTGGGCAGAGCTCGGAGCTGGTTCAGACACGAGGTGGCAGCCCATCCTCACGGCTCAGACCGCCGCTGGCATGGGAGAGCCCAGGATCCCGAGGGCCCTGGAGGGGAAGGGGTTAATGTCTCCAAATGGCCTCTCTGAATGTCATGAGTGTCTTTCACCTCCACACCCAGGAGAGGGCTTTTATGGCCTGTGTGCAATCAGGAAAATGAATCTAGATTAGCTTTTAATGTGCATTAGTGCAACTGCTTTATACCCTTGTGTGGACACTGTGAGGCGCAGCCCGCTCTGCTTATTAGTGGCTTGAAGCTGCAACTTCAATGGCTTGATGTGGCAACCAAGCAGGGTCAGGTTGGATCTCAGGAAACAGGTCCGCACTAGAGTAGGGAGGCGGCGGGAGAGATGCCGGGGACATGGGGATGGCACGGCTGGAGAGAGGGGACAGACACCGGTGGGGATGCTCTAGGTGCAGCGATGCCTTTGCTTTGCTACGGGGATCTCCCGGCTTCTGGGCTTGGACTAGCTGTGACCTCTGCAGCTCCTGTCCAGCCCCAGCTCCTTCCTCTTTCAACCTGCTATTAAATCCCCCCTCCACCTTCTGGCAGGGGGAATCTCCGATTTGAACAGGTGCTCGAGGCCCTGAAGGGACAGCAATGCGCCCCCCGTTGCGACACGCCGTCATCTCAGCTGTGAGACTCAGCTGCACTCCAGTCCCCTTCCCCTGCCTGCTCTCTTGGTCCCTGCCCCGTGCTCCCTGCCCCGTCTGCTGCTCTGCTTTCTTCTCCCCGCCTTATCTATGTGTCTGCTTTCTGCTCCCGGCTTGATCTGCTGCTCTGCTTTCTTCTCCCTGCTCCGCTCTGATCTGTGCCCCATGCAAAGGCGACCGGTGGCACTTGTTGCACACATGCCGTGGGTTGGCCACCCCTGCCCGACTGCATTGCATTGGATGATGATGATACACGTGGCATGGGAGGGACCTGACAGTTTGGCCGCCTGACAGGGTGGGAGGGAGAGGCTTCAGAGCCAGAGAGATCTGGTGCATAAGATCCCCTCCCAGATCAAACCGGAGGTGTCCAGCAATGCTGCATCTCACTTGCCTGTCAGTGATCAGGGGCTTCAAGGGTGGAGTGGAGGAGACAGAGACCAGCTCCCCGTCCTCATCGGCCTCGTCATCACTCAGGCTCTGGAGCAGCTCAGACTCCTCCTCGTCCCCGTCTTCCTTCCTCCTCCGTGGGTTGGGCTTGCCGGTACCGTCAATCTGGTTCCCGTAGTTACCTGGAGAAAGGTGCAATGGGATGTCCTAATGCCCATGCTCTGTGCAGCGCTTGCTTGGGGCTCCTCAACTGGCACCCAAATAAAGGGATTTTCCCCCCAGGGGCCCTTCCCAACCGAGCTTTGACTTCCTAGAATATGGCCAATGGATGATATATAAGGTCACTATTGCATCTGAGACTCCTCCTTGTTCCCGCTTCTGGGCCACCCTCTCCTGGGTCTTGGCCAGGAGGGATGGGACGCAGGGCCTCCACGGCTAAGAGGATGAGATGCCACAGCTTGAGCTAAGCAACTGAGAGCCTGATCCTTTTCAACCTATTAGGCACCTAAATCATAGTACAATAGAAACATGAGGGTTGAAGGGACAGCGAGTCCAAGCCCCTGCTCAAAGCAGGACCAGCCCCAACTACATCATCCCAGCCAAGGCTTTGTCTATGTGGGGCTTCAACACCTCCAAGGATGGAGAGTCCACCACCTCTCTGGGGAGCCCGGTCCAGTGCTTCACTATCCTCTGCGTGAGAAAGTTTTTCCTAATATCCAACCTCAACTTCCCTTGCTGCAGCTTGAGCCCATTGCTCCTTGTCCTGCCATCTGCCCCCGATGAGACCAGCCCAGCTCCAGCTTCTTTGCAGCCCCCCTGCAGCAAGGTGAAGGCTGCTATTCAATCCCCCTCGGTCTTCTCTTCTCCAGACTAAATCAGCCCAGTTCCCCCAGCCTCTCCTCACCAGTCCTGTCCCCCAGCCCCGCAACCATTTTCATTGCCCTCCGCTGGACTTTCTCCAATGTGTCCACATCCTTTCTGTAGTGAGGGCCCACAACTGGACACAGCACTCCAGCTGCTTACACTAGGCGTGTCTACACATGCATTTAAGTGTGCCTAAATTTAATCCACACTAGCTTGATGTGCATTAAGCAGGTTTAGACAAGCGTCTACATGTGCAGGCGTTAAGGTGCATTAACGTTGTATGTTGGACTAACTTTATTCCCAATTTACTCCACTTAATGTGCTTTAATGCGTCTACATGTGCATTAACGTGCTTTAACTATTTGTGCCTAAATTTGATACGTGCATTTGCAGGTATCAAATTAAGGTGCGATTAGCCTAAATTCATCATTTGTAATGCACATTAAGGGTGTACATGTGTAGAAGTGTGTCTTTAATGCACATTAAATTGGGCTAATGTGCATTAATACATCTCATGTAGATGAGCCTACTATGCTCACTGCCTGGCAGTCCTATTCTTCGTTGTGCTGCTAATGTGAGACCAGCACCTTACAGGGCTTTATAGTGTTGGCATGGACTGAGGCCCAGTGAACCCATTCTGTGATGGGGAGCTCCACCGGCCTTTACTGCTGCATCTGTGCCGGGGGCTTCATTAGGAAGCGTGCCATCCCATCGCTTACAAACCAAACCAAACAAAACAAAGAATAGCCAGACCAACCTATGGTGACCTCAAAGTTGATGGGCTTGTCCCCAATCTTCCTATCGATCATGGATGCTTCCAGGAAGGCTCCAAAGAGGAAGAACTCCTCCATTTTCCCAGTGCAATTCTGCAGGAGGAAACCAGGTCATTAGCACAGTGGCCTGAGATCAGTTTATCTGGTTTATAGATTATCAAGTCCCTCCAGCTAGGACTGGTGGGATGCCTCTGAATTGGCAATGTGTGTTGGTGCCCAGGTAGGCTCTGTTTGGGGGATCCCATCACATTGGTTTTCTAAGGGAAAGGGAGCCATGGTGTGCACCTGGATACTGAAAGCTAATGTCCCACACAAGGCCATTAAATTAATCTGAATTAATTTTTAAAGCCAACAAATTCAACCCCTGTAGGGAGATTTTCCTTGGGAATGTAGACGGCCTTAATTCAGTTTCACTTCATTTACTGTGGAAGGGAGTTATGTAACATTGACCGAAGGTCACGTTTGTTCTGAATGCTGGCGTTCACACAGGGGTTGCATCCGGTTCAACTAACTCGCTTCAAAAATTCACCTCGTTAACTTTCCTGAGTGCGCCCAGCCTGGACCAGCCCCAAATGGCTGCTTGTCCACAGAACGAGAAGCAACACACCCTGGCTAATGTGGTCTGTAGAGATGTAGCTCCACGTCTGTCTACATGATGGAGCCTCTGCCTCTACAACGCTGTCAGCAGATGTGCAATACTCACGTCTGCGACCGGCGTGGCCTGCTCCACTTGCACCTCGGTGGAGCTGTTGATCTCGGGGTTGCTCGTGTCCAGGATCTCGATGGCCAGGCTGATGAGCAGCCGGGCGCGGAAGGAGACGCCCTCCCCCAGCCCTTCATTCAGGTCCTGGTGCTCATCCATCAGCGTGTAGTTGCGGGTGGAGCCGTACATGTTCACCCAGGCTGGGCCAAAGGTGGGCAGGAAGCCTGTGGCGTGACCACAGAGACAGCCCACGTGATGAACAAGGCAAGGGATGTTGGCATGTCGGCACGAGCAGGGACAGGGTCTTGCTTGAACAGCGGGTAGGACACATAGGCTCTTGGATCTGGTCACTCAGCTCCCAAACCCTGAGTCAGCCCAGGTTTTAGATTATACCCCTGGCTACTGCTTTCCCTCGGCGGGCTAACCACTAGGCAAGGCTGCCTATGGCCCAGTCCATTACAGGCCCCACTGGAGATGCTCTGAAGGGCCCAGGTTTTGGAAGGGGGTTTGCTGAGCACTTTCTGGGATGAATTCAGGCCCCCAGGACTGGTCAGGATGGGCGAGGTGCCATGAAGAAGGTGGCATTACACCCCCCTGACCCTTCCCTCATTATTACCTTTGTCCCCCTCGTTGGAGATCTTCCGCAGGTCAATGAAGTGTGTCCCAATGGCTACGTCGTTGACCTTGTCTGAATCCCGGATCTGGATCTTGATCCTCTTGCACAGCGGGGGGAACATCTCCGTGAAGACGATCTGCTCGTGCCACTGGGGCTCATAGCTGCTCTTCTGCACCGACGTCTTCCCCTGCCCGGTGGGAGGAAGAAGGAGACTGAGGGACTCAGCGTGGATGAGGCACCCGGCTCCCATCACTCCTGGCTCCCTCCCTTGCTGGGGACCAATGGCACTTGCACTGGCTCGGGGACTCTCCCTTCCCAGCAGATGCAATGGGGCCTCCAGGCTATTGCAAAGCACTTGGAAGCACTCACACAGCCAAGGCAGGAGAATGTGGCATATGACACAGGGTGGGTCACGATTTGAACCTTCACCCCTGAAAACCCCCAAGCAGCCCTGACATGGTAGCTCCCATGAGCCATGACCAGCTACCTCCCACCCCCAATTCGGTGACCAACCGACTTACCCGTTGTCCTGCAAAGAGCACTTGGACGTAGGGATCCACCAGGTCCTTGTTCTCCCCGATGAGAGCCTTCTTCACGTTGGCCATGATGCTGGTGTTCATACGCGGGAGCCCCTCTGCACGGTAGATCTTGACGTAGAAGCGAGCCCACTGTCTCTCTGGGGGGACGCCATCGGGGAGGAGCAGGTTCCTGCAATGTGGACATAGATATCTTGGGCTGAAGTCACTGCGACCCAAGAGGATGGGATGGGTAGCCACTACATGGCTGAGACATGGCCTTGAAGGTGGAGACTTCAAAGGGGATGAAGCACTGAAGAAGGGTGTGAAGAGATGATCCTACCTAGGGCCACACACTTGGCTGGCCTCATCCCTACCTCCCAGCCCACCTTCCCCATTGCATGGGGGCGGATATTCTTGCTTCCCTGGATTCAGAGGTCATCTATGTTGGAGAGCACATGACAAAGAGCTTGGATCGTCTGGATAGAGATGCAAGGAGAGGAGCAACACAAATGGCCTCCTCTCTGCTGGCCTCCACCCTCAGCTCTGCCCAGGAGCAATGCACTTTAACCAGACAATGATGGGAACTTCATTGCAGTGCTCTGCGGGGAGATGGGATAACTCGCTTGGTACCACCTAGGACAGAGACACATGTCGCTGGATCCAAAGTAACTGGTGGTCTCGTGAGTCATACCAATGCATCTGCAATGAGTTGAAACAGGTACAGAATAAGGCCTCGAAGAGTTTGTTCTGGATAGTCTGTGATGTCCCTTCTAGCCTGATGGGACCAGTGTAACCAGGGAAAGGGCCCTGATTTGGCATTAAAGCCCATGGGAGCCAATGGGTTGAGGACTCAGTTTTAAACTACGTGGACCTCTCTCTCTGGTATTTGGCATGGATAACAAGAAGGCAGGCTCTACAATAACATCTCCAGAGGCTGAGGGACCTCTCTACTCATAGGATCATAAGAAAATAGGGACAGGATGGGACCTCACAAGGTCTCCTAGTCCAGCCTCTTGCTCAAGGCAGTATCATCCCTAATAAACCATCCAGCCAAGTGTCTGTCCAAACTTCTCTTGGAGACTTCCAAGGATGGAGATGCCACCGCTTCTCCGGGGAGTCTGTTCCCAACCACGCTCACAGTCAGAAAGTCCCTCCTCATCTCCAACCTCAATCTCCCCTGCTGCAGCCTGAGGCCATTGCTCCCACTCCTGTCCCCTATGGCCACAGAGGAAAGCCCATCTTCATCCTCTCTGTAATCATCCTTCATCCCCAGTCCCAGCAGGACAGAGGCAGTGGCAAGCATGAGGGATCAGTCTCCCGGGCTCATTCTGTCATTATCTTCCTGCCAAAGCAACTGGGCTAGTAGATGCTCAGCCAGTGGACTGAGGTCTTGTTTGCACTGCAAGGCTGTGGCCGCCACAGCTGTGCCAACAGAGCTACGTGGGCAAAGCCCTTAGTGGAGACGTGATTATGGCAACAGAAGGGCTTCGTCTGCCAACTATGCCCCTCCCAGGATAATTGAATCTCCGTGGGTGGGAGCCGTCTTCCTATTGGCATCGCAGCATCTGAGAAGAGAGTCTCACCGGTACAGCTATATTGGCTTGGGGGTGGGATCTTTTCTCACCCCCTCTCTGGGCATCCTGCTGCAATACTGGACTATGTTAGTAGGAGCGTTGCCAGCAGATCGAGGGCAGCGATTCTTCCCCTCTGTCCAGCACTGGGGAGGCCACATCTGGAGTCCGGTGTCCAGCTGTGGGCCCCCACTACAGAAAGGATGTGGACAAGTCGGAGAGAGTCCAGTGGAGAGTAATGAAAAGGGTTGTGGGGCTGGGGGACAGGACTGGTGAGGAGAGGCTGAGGGAACTGGGCTGATTGAGTCTGCAGAAGAGAAGACTGAGAAGGGATTTGATAGAAGTCTTCAGCTACGTGAAGCGGGGTTTGAAAGAGGATGGAGCTGGACTCAGTGCAGGCAGACGACAGGACAAGGAGCAATGGGCTCAAGCTGCAGCAAGGGAAGTTGAGGTTGGATATTAGGAAAAACTTTCTCATGGGGAGGGTAGTAAAAGACTGGACCAGGCTCCTCAGAGAAGTTGTGGACTCTCCATCCTGGAGGTTTTGAAGACCCGGGTAGACAAAGCCTTGTCTGGGATGATGTAGTCGGGGCTGGTCCTGCTTGGAGCAGGGGGTTGGTATAGATGTGACCCCCAAGGTCCCTCCAACCCTCATTTTCTATGATTCTACATATTAAGGAAAGGTAAGAGGTGCAAAAGTTGCAAGATATGTAAGAGGTGACGGCACATTGGAGTCAATTCTTATACACAAGCACGAATCAAGGCTTCAGGGATCCGTGGTTTGGGCTGCGGAAGTGCTAATGCTGGGACCATGCAAGGTGCTGGGCCTCAGACACATTAACCCAGAAGGAGATGTGGTAACAACAGCAAGAAGTTTGGTGCGTCAACCACTTGGCTCCAATCTGCCTTGAAAAACCCACTGAGCATGGACTAAGGGTAACCCAAGAAAGTAGGAAGAGGTTCAGCTGCTGCGGGAGGAACGAGACAGGCGCAGAGGTTCGGGGCTAGATTTCATCGGTGTCTGGAAGGCAGCAGAAGAGGATGTACTGAGAAATGTAAGGGGCTCTTTGCTAGCTGGTCTAACAGCACAGGACTGTGGGAAATGCAAGTATTTTGATCAAATGCTTGTGATCTCATAAGCACGGTCATTAATAACCGCAGTGACGATGCCATCTACTAGGCACTTGGTAATGGCGACAGCATTTTTGAAGGCTCGTTGCACGTCACTGTCTGACTGCTCCTGGGCTTGGGGTTGCATCAATTAATTGCAGCTGAATCCCTGACGTGGCCAATCAAATCGCAGCCTTGCAGCTGGCACAGCAGTGCCTGCCACACCTCATGGCATCAGCATGCCTGCGGCCCGGGCTTCATTTCATAGTTTCATAGTTTCATAGTTGGTCGGGTTGGAAGGGACCTGAGCAGATCATTAAGTCCGACCGACCCCCTGCCGTTTCCCCAGGAAGATATGGGAGGGGTGAAAGATGTGAGCAGTGCCTGGAGATGACTGCTTCCTTCCCCCCGTGCATGCACAGAGCCCCACGGGAAAGCGGGAGGACCCTGGAGAAACCAGCCGGGCAGATTCTCACCCCTCGATATCGTCCTCGTCGGTCTCGTTGGCTTTGTGCGGCGTCTTGATGGTGTCCCCTTTCCCCACCACCGCGATGTCGCACTTCAGGTAGCCTTTCAGCCCAGCCGTGAGGTCCTCGGGGTCGGACAGGATGGCCCATTTGTGGTAGAACTGGTGCTCTGAAAGTCAGGTGGGAAGCAAAGCCAGGCTCCTTACGGCACTCCAGGGGCGCACACACAGCAAGGATTCGAGAGCCGTCTACCCTGGGTTTTACTCCGTGGTCCGAGTGGACACATGAAGTTTTCCCATGACAACTGCCCTGGTGGCAGGAGAGCTGTCCTGCACTGAGCGTGTGACTACCCCAGGACTTAACGATCACACTTACTCGATTCTAAGATGACCCCCCATTTATCGTGGGAGGAGGAAGCCCCTGGTCTTAGAATTGAGTACAAGTGTGGGAGGGAGCAGGCAGCTGCTGGGGCTTGGGCTTTAGCCCCTTCCTGGATGTCCAGCTGCCCTTACCTTTGCCACCACCCCTGCATCCTACCCTCTCCCCCTTGCGGCCTCTTCCCCCCTCCCAAGCAGCCTCTGCTCCTCCATCTGCCCCTTTCTCTGCCCCCTTCCCTTTCTCCATCCACACTGCAGCCTGGGGCACCGGGCATGGCCCCAGCTGGGTCCTATAGCAAGGCGGCTATGTGGGGCTCAGCTGGGGCTGTGCTCAGTGCACCAGGCTAAACCAGGGACAGAGCCTGCTGCAACGGAGCAAGGGCAAGGGCGGCAGGGAAGCAGGGAGCAGAGGTGGGGAGAGGGAAGCAGTGGCGGGAAGGAGAGGCCAAGGGGAGATGGGGAGGCTGGGGGGTGGGAAGGCACAGGAGGGGGAGCAGAGACAGAGGGGGAAGGTGGGTGCTGAGGCTACAAGGGGGACCAGGAAAGGGGCAGGGGTGGCAGGGGGTCTGGCACAAGCAGGGGGCAAGCTTCTTGACCCCCTCCTCCCCCACTGCCTGCTCACATACAGTAATGTGGAGGGGGGATGAATTAAAGATGACCCTCCAACAATTAGATTCTGTATGTGGAAAATTGTAACACATTTATAGGTTTTCCATAGAAAGTCATAGAAAACGAGGGCTGGAAGGGAGCTCAGGAGGTCACATCTAGTCCAACCCCCTGCTCCAAGCAGGACCCGCCCCAGCTGCATCATCCCAGCCAAGGCTTCGTCTACCCGGGGCTTCAAAACCGCCAAGGATGGAGATCCCAGCACCTCTCTAGCAATGTTCCCTCCAAGAAGCAGCGGTCCGTGAGCACACCGCCTCGGCCCGTGAGCGCGCCGCCTCGGTCCGGTGTGGGACACTTACCAAAGGGGGCTGAAGCCAGGGGCCAGTGGCTGGAGGCTGGAGCCGGGGGCCAGGGGCTGGAGTTGGCAGCTGGGGGCTGGAGCTGGAAGCCGGGGGCTGGAGCCGGGGGTCTGGTGGCTGGAGGCTGGGGCCGGGGGCCAGAGGCCAGGGGCTGGAGCTGGGAGCCGGGGGCCAGGGGATGAAGCCAGGGGCCTATGGCTGGAGGCTGGGGCCAGAGGCCAGAGGAGCACTTCCCCAGAGCCGGCGGAGCCTGCGCCAGCCTCCATCCCTGCCTTGCCTCTCCTCAGAGAGGAGCCACTGCCTGCCCCAGTGAAGCTCCGCCAGCTCCGGGACACTGGACATGCCCCATGCCAGGGAGCAGAGCAGTGTCCCGGGGCAGGCAGCGGCACCTCCCCGAGGTGAGGCAAGGCAGGGCTGGAGGCTGCGGCGGGGGCTAGCGCGGGCTTTGCTGGCTCCGGGGAAGCGCTCCACTCCCCAGCTCTGATGCGGGGGAGCACAGCACTTCCCCAGACTCAATCAGCCCAGTTCCCTCAGCCTCTCCTCCCCAGTCCTGTCCCCCAGCCCCACAACCATTTTCATTGCCCTTCGCTGGACTCTCTCCAATGTGTCCATATCCTTTCTGTAGTGGGGGGCCCAGAACTGAACACAGGACATGTCTAAAATGTAAGTACTTGGGGGTCATCTTAAATTCAGGGCTGTCTTAGATCCAGGTAATATGGTAAGTAGTGCAGCAGATGCATGAGGAATACCCCAGGCTAACTTATACCAGTACATAGCTACTCCTTTCATTCTCAGAGGTAACTCTGCCTGGATTGGAGGAGTACAACCCTGTCGTGCATCCACGCCACTTGTACCACAGGATAGATCAGCTTACCCCGTAGCAAGCATGTGGTTTGTCTTCACTTTCCACCCTTCCTGGCTTGTAAGCCACAGGAATAGTCAGTGAGAGCTAAAGACCTCCAAGACCCACACCTCTAGGGGAAGGGCACCGTAGCTGACAGACAGACGTGCCAACACCTAAGCGCAGAACTCCCCACCCACCAGCTACCTACCAGGCTGTGTGTAAACCATCCCCACGTCCATTTTGAAGGAGCCCACCAAGGTCCCGCTGCGCAGGAGGTTCTTAGAGTGGATCACCTTGAAACCAAAAGAGGCAGGAGACAATCAGCATGTTCAGTGAAATGGAGACTATCTGATGGATCAGGGCAGCGCACAAGGGATCCAGACTCCAGGTCTGGTAGGTCATGCCTGAGATGAGTTTGTGGGGGCTCAAGGCTTTGTGGGGCATGTCTCCAAGCCATGCAACTCGGTGTGTTTGACAGTCTCTGCCAAGGACTGGAATGGGACAGGATGCTGGAGCTCAGCCCTTGAGGTCCCTTAGCAAAGCTGGGCTGAGGCATGGAGGGCGCATCTACACGTGACACTTTAATGTGCATTAGCCTAAATTGATATGCATGAAGGGCATATGTCTACACGTGTGTGCCCTTAATGCACATTAAAAATGGTGAATTTAGGCTATTAGTGCCTACATATGATACCTGCAAATGCAAGTATCAAATTTAGGTGCGAACAGTTAAAGCACAGTAACGCATGTGTAGACACATTAAAGCGCATTAACACTGCATGTGTGGACCGACTTGGGATAACTTTAATCCACACAAGCTTCAGGACTAGGGATGGTCATCTGCAGGGGTCGGGAAGGATTCCACCCTCCCCACAAATGTTGGCCAGATATGGTGGCGTTTTTCGTGCTTGTGCCACCTTGGGTTTTTTGCTTCTCTCAGAGACTGGCCAGATCTGGTGATGGAAAAGTGGGGGAAGCAGACTTCTGTGGTCATGGAGTGAGTCCATTTTAGACGCTTGGCTTATAAGTCTTGCTTATAAACTCTGGGGCAAAATGATGGGCTTGGAAGAAATTCATCTCCGGGTCAGACCAGACTGACTTTGACTTTGACTTTGGGGTGGGGGGGATGTTGCGGGGTGTCTTCTTTTGCACTGTGGTATGTGGCCACTTGCTAGGATCAGCCTTGCCTCTTCAACTCCCTGCCAGGGGAGAAGTCATGGGTACCTGGGTCTTCTGTGTGCCTCAGAGCAGGAAACCCAAGGCAGCAGGCTCAGCATTGGGACCTGTGGGGGAAGTCCATGGCTTGGATGGTACAAATGGAGTCTGGGGGCCTTATACTCTAGGAAAGGATGGGATGGACGAAAAGAGGCTGGGAGAAGGGCGGTAAGACGGGAGCTGCTGTGGCTCTAGGTTGGAGCGAGGATTGTCGAGGTGCGGCCAGGCCTGGAACGATGGAGGGCATCAGCAGAGCCAAGAGTGTGGGAGAAGTTGGGGGTTTGGGCAGGTCAAGGGTGCATTGGCAGAATTGGGGCAGAAAGGAGTCACTCCAGGTCAGGACTGCAGCACGTGGGCACAGCTCCTGGCCCAAGAAGCCCCCATGGCACCTTCCCCCGGCAGGAGGAACAGCCTCTTCCCCATAGCACCCGGCAGGGATGAAGAAGGGACCACACACGCACTTACCGACAACTTGATGATCTTATCAAACATGACGTCCGGGGGCACATGGAAATCGAAGACAAAGTACTGGCAAAGGAAAAGGAGAGGTAAGCGCAGGGGGAAAATGCCGGCACCTTTCAGACAGATGTGGGGGGGCGGGGGGTCCAAGCCCTGGTAACAAACAGCAGCCACGGGGACCTGGCTCCAGGCGATGTCGCCATGAGGATGGCACAGGCCCTTGGCAGAGGGGCCTTAAAAATGTACAGTGCTGGTGGTCAATGGCACCAAAAGGCCAATCTATCTGCTCTGAAGGTCTGGGGAAGGGGCGCAGGGCTTCTCAGTCTGGGCAGCAATGGAGCAAACACATTCCTCCCCATTTGCAAAAAGCTTCTCCTGCCTTCCTGCTGCTTGACTCTTCTTCTGAGCCGTATGGGTTCGAGAAGCTGGGAAGGAACATAATGCCCAAATCAGACCAGCTAAAGAAATGACTATGCCGTGCCTGGCTTCTTCGGATCAGACCTGAGGAACTAGGTCGTGCATTCGAAAGCTGGTCTAGCTTTATCCATTGCAAGAGACCACTTTAAAGATCCTTGCCTATCTCGACCATCACAGTTAAAACATCACTCTTACATGACCACAACTAGAGATAGACAGGCCGGCTCAGAACCAGACCCATACCCCCTACGGGGCAGCTGGGGTCTGGTTGGGAGCTTCATGCCGTATATCCTTCTCATCCCAGGGTGAGGGCTTGGTATGAGACTCCAGGTCAGGCCTCACCCTGCGAATGGAGAAAGGCGACAGCCAGAGGCATTTTTGTCAGTCCTCGCACACTCAGAAGAGCCAGCATCCTCCTGGCACAGGGGCAAGTTCTACCTCATGGGCTGCCCCATGCAGCTGGTCCAGCCAGGCATCGGGGGCAAGACGAGTGGGGGATTTCACCTCAACTCCCTGAAACACACGGCTTGGAAAGGACAAGTGCTCGGTCGAGTGTCCTCACTCGATCTAGTCTCTTGGAAGGATCCTGGAAAAGGCTTATCTCGGCGAAGCACACGAGGAAGGGGCCAGCTCACCTCGTTGTAGTAGGGGCAGTTGGTGGACTCCTTCATGGAGGTGTACTTCTTCTCATCTCCCACCTCCACGCACACCACAGGGTCCATGTTCAGCCCCACCAGCTGCCGTGCCTCGATGACCGTGATGCTCACCTGTGGGAGGAAAGGCACAGGCCCCCCTGGTCAGACCCGGTTTGACCCTCACACCTTCCTTTGGCCTCATTTGCTGAGGCACATCCAATGCTGGAGTGACCCCCGCAGAAGAGCCACAGAAAACCCCTCCCACCCTACTGCTAATGGGCCCAAGCCTTGACCTGAGGTACATGTATATGTGCATGTGCATGTGCATGTGTAGTGGAAGGTGGGGATGAAAACACTGGAAACCCCCACTTCATTCAGCCTCCGGTGCATCCCCCCATGTCTCATCCAGAACCGTGGCTGCAAAGTTAAACCAGCTTAGCTAACCCGTGGTAACTTTGCATACGCATGGTCTCCACTGTGGTGGGCCAGTAAGGGGCGCTCCTGAGCTGAGCTGCCCGCCTCACTGCACCTGGCCAAAAACCAAGCTCCGAGTGCCTCCCCTGGGATGCCTCACATCTGGCCCCCCCCACTTCCTGGGGTACCGCTGCCACCACCCAGACTCAGGTCTTTGTCTGGGCCCTGTGCTGCCCGGGATACACAGGCCCTGTAGACCTCAGGATCTTGGAGTGCTTCTATAGGTCTGAAGCACTCACCTGCAGCCTCCTGTGCAGGGGGAAAGTAAAAAGCTGAGCCCACCTTGGGGGGTCCCTTCCCTCTTGAGCACGCACAGCGAGGTGTGCTAAAGCAGACATATGTATTGAACCAAGAGGGCTGAAGGTGAGGGGTGGGAAGGAATACCAACAGCGAAATATAGAAGGAAAACCAACCTTGAGCACATCTAGGTGGCTTGTCAGCCTTTTGAAACGCAACTAGGGTACATTAAACTGAGCTTCCCGTTAGGTTTCTGGTATGTTACTCACTTCCGCATCCTGAGTACGAGAGAGAGCGCGGCAGAGGCCCGTGCTTCTGTGTATGTGTTTAAAAAATGTCCAACCCTCTTTTGTTCCTGAAGAGACCCTCTTAAATAGCCCTCCTGGCCGCACCAGCTGGACCCAGTCAGGGGCAGGTGTTATTTGATGGCGGCCAATCAATTTGACAAACATCACAGTTACCTACTGCAGTGACACGGGTTTAAACCTAGTCCCCATGTTGTGTGGTCAGGTAGGCAACCAGGTTGACAGACATGTGAAAAGACAAAGCAAGAAAAAAGCCAAAAAAAAAAGCAAAAGAGGAGGCTGGGAATGGAGTTGCTTCACACATGCGTGTGTGTATTGGAAGGTGCGGGTGAAAACACTGGAAGCCCCCAACCTCGTTCAGCCTATGTTGTGTCCCACCCAGAACCGCAGCTGCAAAGTTAAACCAGCTTCTCGAACCAGGGGTAACTTTGCATGCACATGGCCTCCACTGGTTCCCACCCACCTCCGGCTGGCCTGCTTCGGCCCTGGCCTATGCCGTCGGGTGTTATCAGTGTCGTTTTTGCTGCTGTGCTCGTAAAGTGTTATTAGCGTTGAAGTCTCAGGACCCATGGTGCTGGCAAAGGGTGCAGCCAGGAGATCCCAATACTAATCTTGTCTTAAAGAACGACCGTCGGCTTGGGTTGGTGGCAAAGATTTGGCCAGGTGAATTGTCTACAAGCACGGCCCTAACCGGTTTTGGCCTAACTAGGACATCACACCAGGAGTTAAGACATTTGTACCTGTGACAAGGTAAGTGGCACAATACCAGAGAGGCTCCTTTAGGCCACTACAAAGTTCCCCTGATTTCCAATTGTCGTCATCTGCCCCCACTGAGAACAGCCCAGCTCCATCCTCTTTGCAGCCCCCCTGCAGGGAGGTGAAGGCTGCTATTCAATCCCCCTCGGTCTTCCCTTCCCCAGACTCAATCAGCCCATTTCCCTCAGCCTCTCCTCACCAGTCCTGTCCCCCAGCCCACAAAATATTTTAGTTGCCCTCCACTGGACTGTCTCCAATTTGTCTACAAATTCCCTGGTCCCTTCAGGCACATCTTGTGTGTTTTCTTGGCAGCTGGCTGGCTGTGTTCATGCCCATTCCTCCATTGCTCTAGCTCAGGTGAGGAAAGGTGTTTGGCGGTTCTGCTTAGCCAACGTGCGATTTAGTTGGAAGCATAAAGAAGGTGTCCTCAGGATGTTCATCTTGCCCCTTCCCTCTGACCCCCAGGCCATTCCCACCCCCTGGGTCTGGGGCCTAGGGGAGACAGGAGAAAGGGGAAAGAGCAGCACCACTCACTTGGTAATCCATTGGCCGGCCAGCACTTGGCTCCATCTTGATGTCAGGCTTTGACCTTTGCAGTGGGAGAGAGGGGGGAGAAAAAGAAGCCACTCATCGTATGAAAATACAGAAATGAGCTGCTGCAAGTGTGCTGACTTAGATGAGACGCTGTAGTTTCTAGCACACAACACACATACCTTTCACCCCCATAATAAGCCCCCGCCTCAGAACTGGGGTGGGTGTTTTAAGCAAGGGAGCTAATTTTCTGCCCGGGGTGGAAGCACCCTGTGTTGAATCCTGCTTCACAATGCAGCAGCTGTGGCATTACTATTGAAGCAACTGAGGGAGTTAATTGATTTAATGTCTCATTGTTCTTCACTCACGTGTTAACAATCAGCTCTCCTTTTTTTAATGCTTGCAGTGCTCCACTAATCAAGTTAACTTTTCTGAGGGCAATTTTGCTGTCTGCTAGCTGCTCCTGGTCTCTCTCCTCCAATGGCACAGCCCTGAAGACTCTTTAGCGCTTTCCAGAATCCTAGAGCTTACCACGGAGACTAGGTTTTAGCAGCAGCTAGGGTTTCAGCTTTAGTTAAGCAGCAAAGGCAGGGTGAGCGAGCTGAAGATTAGGCCCCAATCGTCCTGTATATAGCCATAATGCTGGACAATTCTTTTTTTTCTACATTCTGACTTTCAAAAACAAGCTAAATCTCCCATCAGCTAAATCTCCCTCACCTTTTGTTCGAAACATTAGTGGTAACAGCGGTGACCGACGCCAGAGAGATGGTGTCTGGGTCCAGGCCTCCTCCAAGCCGCATGGCTTTCCGGTCCAGGTCTTCTGTCTCCAGGACGGCTGGTTCATCTGTTGGGTGGACACAGACAAAACAAGGGCCTTAATTTTTCTTACGTATCTGTGGTTGAGCAGTGACTGACAGTGATGAGAAAGCCAGCTGGTACCTCCTACCGAGCCCACCCCATAACTTAAAGACAGTGGTCAGCGGGGCCAAGGAAAGGCAGCGGTTTTGGTACAAGTAAGGAATGTTTCAGTGAAAATAAAGAGCAAGCCATTTGGGGGTTCAACTGAAAAAAAGAGCCACTCCCAAAACAGGCAAAAAACAAAACCTGAACACGGGACCTGGGGCATTTGAAGTGTCGTGGTAGGGGCTGTAACAGCAACCAGGAGAATAGTGAAGGTCCCCACGTCTCAGGCTATAGGGCACAGAGTCAGGAAGTCTTCGATTCAATCCCAGGGTAGTGAGAGCCCGGGGGAGCGGTGCAGTCTCCATCCCTGGAGGCTCCCAGCAGAGACTGGGCAGCATCCGTCCGGGCTGCGGTAGGCATAGCTCAGGCTGCATCTGGGCAGGCTCTGGGCATTGCTCACCTTGGAGGTGAGATATAAGGATTTATAGACCAGGAGTGCTCGACCTCCAGTTCCAACCCATGAGACCACATCCTCAAGCCCCTGGGTTGAAGGTTTGGTGTGTTATTACAGCTCCCTTCCTGCCATATTTCTGAGCACTGCTGTTACAGACCCTAATACGATCCCATTTGACATAAAGAGCAACAGGGGCTGACCGGACCATGGATGTGTCCTGTAAAAAAACAAGACGAGATACCAAACCAGATGCACAGTTCATCTGTTTCGATGGAGAAGGGGTTGGAAGGGGGGGGCACCAGATTTACCCAAAATCAGGAGCTCTGACTTGGGGGAGCATCTCATGCGTAGGTGTTGCCTGTGCAGCCACTTGCTGACAGTAAGCTCCTCCAACAGAGCGAAGCTTGCCCTGTCGTTTTTTGGTCCTTGCAGGAGGTTTTGTTCAGCAACCTCTGAACACCCAGGTGCTGAAACCCAGAGGATATCCCAAGGTCGTCGCGCCAGCTGTGTACAGCGTAGTGTGCATGTGCCGTGGCAGGGGCTTGCTAAAACTCAACCGGCAGCGCCCCAGCCCACCCGGGATTCTCCACGCCATGGCAGGGTGGGGGGCACAGGACGTACCTTGCTTCCGGTGATCCTCTTTCGGTGGGCGCATCTTGCCCAGTTTCATCGCCGAAAATACTCCTTTCCCGGATCTGCAGCGGGGGAGAAGGGAGAGCTCGTTGCGTGCGCTGTGGTGAGGTCTGGGCCTTTCTGGACAGCACAGCACTGTAGGAACACCCCAAACACCCCAAATGGCAACAACTCCCTGAGCTTAGTGATGCATTGGGGTAGCGTGGCTAGGACACGCCACAGTGCAGGAGAGAGTGTAGTGGCCAAAAGCACATCCAGCCACCTCTGCCAGCGGCCCGTTGAGAGCTGGGCCACCCAGCCTGAGGTTGGGAGGGATGTTCTCCAGGAAGAGAAGCCATCACAAGGCTTCGACATCACTTCAACCATGTTA
This sequence comes from Alligator sinensis, assembly GCF_000455745.1. NCBI lineage: Eukaryota > Metazoa > Chordata > Crocodylia > Alligatoridae > Alligator > Alligator sinensis. Next base: position 83,656 of record NW_005843192.1, read on the forward strand.
TGAAGGCTAAACTATAGTTATTGAGGTGACCCTTAAGTTGTGTCTGACCTCTGGGCTGGCTTCTGCCATGGGGGCCAAGTCATCCTGAATACTTTTGAGCTCTCAAACTTGACCTGCCACCGGCCAATATCCAACAGCATCAAATGGTCTTGCTCCACCGACTTCAACAGCCACTGTCAATAGGACTATAGGAAAATGTATAGCAATACAGGACCTGACTCCTGAACTCAAAAGTGCCTTGGTTACTTCTGATCGGACGTACCTGCACCACATTGTCATGTCCTTGTTCTCTGGTGGGATGAAGGCATCTTCCGATGTCTGATTTCTGAATTGCAAATTCACCTGCCACTAGCATTCATTTAAATTGGCTGACATTTCTGACAGCAGAAAACATTTGCAAGGATACTCGCTCTGATTTATAACGGCCTTCATATTCTGAGCAACTTTCACATGTCATTTAAAAACACAGCAGAGAGCCAAGCCAAAACCAGCCCAAAGTGGATCTGAAATGCAGCCGGCTGGAATCTGAGATATTTTCAGTAAGTGATATTCCTAGAAAACACATTGTGCTACGTGAGCCATTGTAATAATAACCTTAGACTTAAAACAATTTTAGACCAGCTCAGAAACTGGTCCCAGTTGGAGCAAATAATAATACGCTGGTTGGATATAACAGGAGCTTAACATACTGACTTCTAGGCTGAACAGAAACTGGAGCAATGGGTTCATATAACACATTCATAAACTATAGTTATTTAATATATTGACACAGCTTTGGGTCCTCACACTGGATCCATGTCATATGCTGGCAGAGGCAATATGCAGGGTTCATTGAACGATTGAACACATGATTCCCAGCGTTTTCTTCGCTGTTTCTTTGAGCTGTGCTTTCTGTTATATCAAGAAGTATGTGAAAAATGGTTGGCAAATGTTTCGAGGGTCATAAAGCCTACTGGCAAAAAGACCACTGAACTTGGGAAATTTAGTGCATTGTGGGTGTGCCTACACGTGTATTTATGCATGTCTAAACTTAATGCACCTTTGCGTAAGGTGCATTAAGGCAATTTAGGCATGTGTCTACACGTGGCATGCTAATGCGCATTAAGGTGCATTATATTTTAGGCGTGAATAGCTAAGTTGCATTAGCACATGCAGATGCACTAATACACATTAATGTAGTGTGTATTCATTGACACACACCACAGTAATGCACATTAGTGTGTCTACACGTGCACTAATGTGTTTTAACTAATCACACCTCAAGTTGATACTTGCTTTATGCCGGTATCAAATTTAGGCTCACAGTCTTAAATTGCCATTTCAAAGGTACATTAAGGGTGCCCATGTGTAGTTGCGCACCTTGGGACGCCTTAAATTGGGCTAATAAGCATTAAATACGCACGTGTAGACATGGCCTGTTAGTTGACCACGAGACCACGGGTCATCTCCTGAGATGCCCTGTAGCACCACGGTGCACCCCGCAAGATCTGGCAACACCAACACCGGGAGCAGCGTCCTGTGCCGGATATCGAGAGCAACCGATATAGAAAGGTTGGACCGGAGACCCAAGGAAGAAGTTCAAAGGGGGAGTCCACTCAAAACCTAACCTGGAATGAGGGCTATTTCGTATTTTGCTATCTTCCAATCACGGAAGAGCAGAAACAAAACCACGTGACACCCATAGCCAATCCCAGGCTGCTCATGAAGGGCCAACGATTGAAGACTTCGTCTGAGAGTTGACAAACCAAGGTCAATCCAATGGCTGAAATGGGCAGAGCTGGCTGGGAAATGCCCGGACATTGGTTTTGCGGTTCAGAAACGGCGCTGAGTCCAAGCTAAAACTTTTCTGAAGGGTGTATGGATTTCTGCATGAAGGGAAGGAGCCTCAGATGCCGGGAAAATGGGGAAAGGTCTTGGTTTCATTCCCAGCAGAATATAACTCAGTGCTGAGCTCTCACCACTTTGCTTCCCAGCACAGGGCTGGTTTCACTCAATGGTTAGTCGGAGGCTCCCACATCACATATCTACACTTGTGCATCGGGATTAAAAGTCAAGTGAGTCACTGGGGAGGGAGCACAATGTGCACAAACCACTTTGCTTCTGTAGGGCTCCTACCTCCCAGGTCTTTGGGCAAGAAAGGTTTAAAGCCAGGAGCCTGTTCCTCCATGCTACAACCCTACCAAGGACTAATGCACCTCCAGGCCTTCAGGGAAGGAGAATTGAAAAACAACTGGTCACTGATATCCATGTCTTACTAGGTAAGATCCCTGGTTATTCAGCTTTCAAGCAGCCGGGACTCTGTGATGTGGATCCCTCCAGCCCAGGCCGACAATGATGTGGGCAGGACTCTCATTTCTCTGCCAGATGCTATTGCAACTTTACTTCCTTCGCAGATGTAAAGTTTCCCTGCACACCCTCCAAAAGCCAGGGCTGGTCTATGAGAGCAGCTTGCAGGCAGCGGATAAGCTCCCAATGAAAAGCCACCCAAGCTTGGCTATTAATTATTAAGGTTCGTTTTAATCTGTGAACAAAAGCAAAAGGCAGATTGCAGGTGTATGAGGGCATGGCAGCTGCAGAGAGAAGACGACAAGGCTCATATTTAAGGAGGTGAAGAAAGGGCTAGGGGTCAGCGGCACTGCTGGGAGCGACAGCTCGCATTCAGCCCTGCACTTAAATGTGGGGCTTATCCCAGGTTAGCCAGAGGGTTAAGCCCAGGCTTAGAGATAAGCAGTCTCCTAATAGGGCTGGATTTAAGACCAGGCGCTGGTATGCATTGCCTGGGGCACTTTGCTAATTCAGGACCTGCCTGCAAGGGTCAACCAATGAGCTACCCTGGGCATGGACTAGCATTTTCACTGCTAGATGGATGCAATAGTAAGCACTCGCCTTCAGAAAGCTTCTTTGACCCATCTCTGACCGACTTAGTCTACAAGGTGCGAAATGGGCACCATGCCTTAAGCATCCCCAGTCCCGGCGTAGAGTGGGCAGGAAGGGAAGAACCACGGCTGTGCTCCGAGCCAGCCACAGACAAGACTCCCTTGTTCACCACCTTCATCCCCAGCCCCAAATTGGCAACCTCCTATTTTTCCCCCCTCCCTTTGCTCCAGGGAGAGTGAGGAACGGGCGGGAAAAAAGCATGGGACAGAGAAGGGGATAAGAGAGTCCAATCCAGTATCACCATTTCTGCCCATCAAGGAGAAAGAAAAATAAGAGGATAGCAGGGGATCAGTAAAATAGCCAGGGCGCACACACACAGCAGCTGGGGAAAGAAAGGAGGGGTTGCATGAAGTATACCCCTGCCCTCCTTTCCCTCCATCCCCCACCTGTTGCCCTTTCAGATCCAGGGAAGTTTGCAAACAGCAGATTGTCTCCCGCCCCCCCCGCTCCCACCCCCTTTCCATACACGGCTGAGATCTACCTTCACCAGCTGCCGGTCCCGGGTCCAGCTTTCCCCTGCAAGGGATCAGCTCGCACACCAGATGCGCTCTTGGCCGCCGGTGCGTGCAACGGGGGCTCTAGCCGCACCGCACAGCTGCCATCCCAGCACAGCCCGGCAGAAAGGACGCGGGCCAAACCGAAGCCTTGCCCTGCACCAAGTGTGCAAGCAGGGTCGACGAAGGGTGGGTGAAGCAGAGGTCCTGGCCGATTCTCTGCTCCCATCCGCCTCCGACGCTTCGCAGCGTGGAGCAAAGATGCAGGCCGTTGCCCCGCTCCCCCCTTTGCCCCCCACCACCAAAGCCAAAAGAGAGAGGGGAGCTGAATGGAGCGGGCTGGGCAATGCAGACGGGAGCTGGCAGCGGCTGAGAGCTGATACCGTCCCCGTATGAATATTGGATGAGGGCCTGAAAACCTGACACGCCGCCGCTCGTGCTGCGATCCTTCCAGGTGGCCTTGGAGAACCGGCCCCCGCCCGCTTGCCCACCTGTCTGGCTGCAACGCAAAGGGGCTCCAGGTCTGGCGTGGATGGGAAGGGGTCACTTGGAGCCAGGGCAGGGGACCCCCAACACCAATGCAGCCCCCGGTCTGCTCTTTACCACCCCACCTGCTACTAGCAGCCGTGACACTGATGCCTGCCGTGTTGCATGGCGGCTCTAGGGTCCTGCTACCCGCCCTGGGTGGAAACCCAGCTTCCCCCATTCCCTAGACGGGTTTGAGATCAGCCCAGCCAAAAGGACGAGCCCCACACCGGGCCTTTCTGCAGGGAGAGGCGGCTGCCTCACAACCTGCTTCGAGTTAAGACTCTGGTTACGGTTGCTCGTGAATTATGCAGGGCAATTCGGATGTTTTAATTGCCACTTTGGTTGTGTGTGTGTGTGTGTGTGTGTGTGTGTGGGGAGGGGAGGCAGTCATCATCTCCCTGTTTCCAAAGACTTAGAGGGACCTGGTGTGAGCTGAAAACCAGTTCCCTCCTTCTCATCACCCCCTTGGAGCAAAGTGGGTCTAAACCCTGTCTGCCCCCCGCTCGCCATGCAAACTGCGGACTGGAAGCAGTAGGGGATTGAGTGTAGAAAAGACAAGGCTGGGGTGGGGTTGATCGCAGCCTTCAGACACCTGAAGAGCAATTACAGAGAGGATGGAGATGGGCTTTTCTCAGTGGCTGCAGGGGACCGGATGAGGAGCAATGGCCTCAAGCTGTGTCAGGGGAAACTGAGGCTGGAGATAAGGAGCTTTCTGGCTCCTAGGGTGATCGGGCAGTGCCCAGAGAAGAACAGCCCTGGAAGTTTTCGAGAGCGGGTCGGTCCCTTTTTGGGTGGGCTGGTTTAGGACCATAAGGAAGTCAGGTTGGAAAGGACCTCTTGAGGCCATCTAGCAATAGGATCATCCCTGATTAAACCAGCAATGCCCTCCAGTTGGGGCGACGGCCCCTGGGAGGACGGTCCCTAAAAACCGCTCGGCTCCCAACTCAGACCTCCTTCCTCTGCCCTGCCAGTCGCCTCACGGGACCCCGCTGCTTCGGGCTGCACACGAGGGTCCCTGCTGGCACCGAGACCCCAGCACGTGGCTGCAGCGGGGCCGCGGGCTGGGGATGCTGGTGAAAAGACAGAAACCCCACTCCTCTAGGGAAGAGACAGCGAGAGAGGGCGAGCAAACCACGGCCACCTACTTGTGATCGCCTTTCGTCTTGTCTTTGCCTTTGCTGCAGCCGCGGAGCAGAAGGGAAACAGAACAAAGGGGATGGGGTTTAGATGGCGTCTCCACCGAAATGCACTGCAAGAAGTAACCTGCAAGGAGCTCAGGCATTGGCAATGCTCTGCTCACACAGCTCCCATCGCCCCCTCCATCCCTCCACCGTCCTTCCTTCGTCCCCAGGGCTTTTTCATCCCTTTCCTCTCGTCCTACCTCCTCTCAGCACCTTCTGCTTGCCCCTGTTGCTTAGAAGAGGTCTCCTCTGGACTAGCCTGCAGAGGCTGGGGCACGTCCTCAGACCCTCCCAAGGGCATGCTCTGACCCGCACTAGCCTGATTTCATTTCCCGGCGCCCAGCTCCCCGCCTGGCTCAGAGCAACAGGTGGGCAGGAGGCTGAAGCAAGCAACCCCCAAGTTAATCACAGTTTGCTGCTCAGCTCCCAGCAGCTGGAAGGGGAGCAGTTGGCAGGGACATCCAGGGACCGTCCCGGGGGTTGTAAAAAGACCGTGCCAAACACCTAGAATCGAATTTGGCTCTGCTTGCAAAGCATGTGAGAGAGGAGGCTTTGAGGCTACAAGTGGTCCAAATCTACTGTCTCACATTGCTAAGGACCCTTGGGAGTCGGTCTGCCCCATGCAAAACCCTATGGGCTACCCACAGCCTTTGCATCAGACCTAGCGTCCGCACTCCAGCGCCTTCCATCAAGAGCCACTTTGGCCCGGAGAGGTTGCCTGAGACGCTTCTGCCCCAGGGCCCAGCTGGGACGATGCAGCCTGCCTGGGTGAACTCATTTCCCCCACTTCTGCTGGCAGGAGCCAGCTGCAAATAACTGCGGCATGAAAGGCAAGGGTGCCCACGGGTGATCTCTTTGATGGGATCAACTGTAGGAGAGCTAGACAAGCTTCTGGATGCAAGACACTCCTGACAGGTCACTGAATAACGAAAAGGACCCAAGGAGAAATGTCTTGCATTCAAAAGCTTGCCTGACACATGATATAAGAACTACCATGCATTAGGACAGGCCCTGGGTCTGTCTTGCCCAGTCTCCTGTGTCGCACAGGTAGTGGCCTTCTTTTCTAAGGGAGGTTTATAGTGTTTTCCTTGTGGGCATTAGCCCAGGGTCCTTAGGCAGCAAACAGGCTTGTGTTGCACAGCGGCAGAGAGCGGAGGCTGGAGGGGAGAGTGCACGGGGTCTGAGCAAGGTTTTTCCCCCTGTCCCTGTCTCCCTCGCAGCCTCCAGCATTGAGGGTCCCAGCAGGTGGGATGCAGAGGCCGTGCCCCTCGCTCCCTGCTCAACAGGGACCGATGCCCCTTTCCTCCAAGCCTGTGTCCAGTCTCTGTTTGAACCTAGATTAAACTCTCAGTGCCCACCGCATTTGGTGGCCACGAGCCCCCACTTTAATGCCACGCCGGGTGGAAAAGAAGGGCCTGGTGTTAGATTTAAACTGACGACCTGCTCATTTCATGTTGTGCTCCCTTGCTCTTGCATGATGAGACAGTCAGTAATAAATCCCTATTGGCTTTCTCTTTGCCACTGTTTTGTTAACCCTGCTTATGTCCCCGTTCAGGTATCTCTCTTCTAAACCGACCTGGGCTGGCCTCTGCAGTCTCGTCTCATATAAGTGCCCCCCACCCCCATGCCACTCATCATCCTTGTTGCCCTTCTCTGCTTCTTCGATCTCCTTTTGAACTGGGCACATGGTGGGAGAGAGTGGCGCAGTGGCTGTGTCTGCACTAAACATTTTACTCTGCAGTAGACTGATCTACTGCACAGTAAAGCGTCACCGTCTACACATGCAGGCTCTTATTGCACAGTAAATTAGTCTACCTCACCGTAAATTTAGTACCTGCATATATCTCACTTCGCTATATGCACATTGCACATGTCTCGCATCGCTATATGCACATTGCAAGTGTCTCACATTGCGATATGCACATTGCACATGCAGGTAGCAAATTTACTGCACAGTAAAGCCAAATCGCATTCATTGCACATGTAGACACACCCAATAGAAGACATCTCCCTAAGAAATCCTTGCCTCTCTCATCATTTCTGGACCATCACGGCTACAACTTCACTCTTCCACTACAATAACTACAAAGCTGCCCTCCTCAAAACTCACCGCTGCCTTCATGCCTGCAACCAACTCAGCTATGATAGGGCTGCTGGTTCTCACTGACTTTCCAACATCAGGATATCTAATGGGTATTTTTTTTCCTCATAAAGCCCCAGATCCTGGAGTCATGGGGTAATGTGAGGATATTAATTTGCATTTAAAAAACTAAGTGGTCACTGGGATATATACAGTGCCAAATGCTATTGGCCCCTGTTGCACTATTGGGGGTCTTACTGAACATAATGAATAAGCCCACGTTGAAAAAGCATTCCCTTATCTGCCTGCCACATTGGGATAGCTCCACCTCCTTCCCAGAATCCTTTGCACCAGCTGCTGGGGTGAAGGGCCTGCGTTGGGGGACCAGAGGGGTCAACCTCCAGCCTTGGGCTGCCCCTGCTGCAGGGAGTCCATAGAGAGGACATTGCAATAGGGTCACCATAGGAGATGTTCCTCCCAAAATAATTGCTCTCTTGTTTCCTCCCTTCCCTAGTTCACAGTATCCCTGACTTGATGCCGGGCTCCACCACTCGGTCCCTGCAGCTCCCTTCCTCCCAGGCCACCCCCTCCACCAAAATGCAGCTTCAAATGACCAACACTTGTTTGCAGGGCCCTTGAAGGACAGGCAATGGAGTGGGTTCACTGCTGGCATCCATGGAAAGGCTCCTGCTTCCCCCACTACACGGAAATGGACCCTGAGCACTTCTGTTCCAGCCAAAAAATACCCCAAAGGCTACAGGGCGCCCTCTGAAGACTAGAGGCATCCCTCCATGGCCATGGGCAAGGCTGTAGACCAGGCTCTTGAGATGCAAAAGAGCCTTGAAACAGAAAGTAGCTTGCTCTGAATCAGAAATCAAAGTTGCATCCAACCCAAAACATTTATCTCTAATAGATTTGCTTCCTCCCCCCTGGCAGTGCTACCCTCTGTGTGTACATATATCACATGTACGGGATTACAGTACATGTACTGGCCAGCAGAGAAGCAGATACAATAAACAGCAGACAAAAAGAGAATATGGAAGCTAACAAATATCCATACTTGACCCAAGGGTGGGTGAGGGGGGATGAGGGGGGCCAGGACCTATACATATATGTACATACATATACACCCATGCTACACGGTGTGTGTCTCCATGTGGCAAATGGCTCTAACTCCCTGAGGGTTGAATGTTCAGCGCTTTTTGGGGGGGTTAGAGGGGAGATTTGATAGCAGCCTTCAAGTCCCTGCAGGGGGGCTGCAAAGAGGCTGGAGCTGGACTGGTCTCAGTGGGGGCAGATGACAGGACAAGGAGCAATGGGCTCAAGCTGCAGCAAGGGAAGTTGAGGTTGGATATTAGGAAAAAAAATCTCCCACTAGGAGGGTGGTGAAGCACTGGGACAGGATCTCCTGAGAGGTGATGGACTCTCCTTCCTTGGAGGTGTTGAAGGCCCAGGTAGACCAAGCCTTGGCTGGGATGATGTAGTTGGGGCTGGTCCTGCTTGGAGCAGGGGGTTGCACTAGATGTGACCTCCCGAGCTCCCTTGCAAGCCTAGTTTTCTATGATTGTATGATCTAAAGTGTGAAGGCTGGTGACAACTACTAATGGAGAGTGGGGCAGAGGTGGGCCTCCTTCACCAGACAGAGACCGTATCTGCGTGGCCAGTGACACCTTCCATGTGCCGTATCATGTCATCCCGACACCACGATGGGGCCGCTGATACAGGGGACCGGATCAGCAGATCCAGTGCCCAGAGGCAGAGATCGGTGCCCGAACCCCCTGCATGCATGTGATATCTCGGCTAGGGCACAGCCTTCCTTTCAAGGCTTCTCTGCCCATCCAACCTGCTCCTCAAAGCGCTGGGATGCATGAGAGGTCCCTGGACTTTGTGCAACAGCCACGATCCAGGTCAGCTACAGAGATGATGCTCTTGGCTGTACTCACCCCAAATACTTACTCCCCACAGGGCTGCACTGATTCTGCATCTAGGTCTACTACAGCCATGACCAAGGGGGTTATGGGGTGGGCTTCCTCTGTGGCTTGGGGCAAAGCCCAACCCATGGGCCAATAGGGTTAATTGGTTTGGGAAAGGTCTGGCTTCCCTTCCACCCACTGGCTTCCTCCAGAGCCCTGCCCTCATCAGGAAGGACAAAGGCCACCAGAAAGATAATGCAGAGAGATCATGGGTGATGCCCCCGAAAACTGAAGGTGGGAAGTCAGCACGGGCGGGGAAGCCATGATGGAAGTCGGGGTACCTGAATGGTAACATGCGGTGCCTTTTCTCTTTCCCCTTAGCCTTAGCTCTGAAAGCACAGAGAGCGACGGGTCAGCTGCCATCCACTCGGCTGCAATGACAAAGACCCCAACATCCCCACGACATGCCCACCACCAGCAACACGGGGACAAACTGCACTGCAACTGCACACGCTTGCCCATGGGCAGGGCACTGGCACCAGGGGGGCAGGAAAGGAGAAGGCAAGAGCAGCACTCAGAAATGGGAGCACGGGGGTGAGATGGAGAGAGACTGGGATGGATGGATGGGTGCATAGGTGGGTGGACAGACAGACTGTATCAGCTGCAGTTAGTAGAAAAGTGATTACAGGCAAGCCTGGAGGCCTGGGCTGGCTGATGAGGATAACTGGCTGGGCCAAAGGAAGTTTAAAGCTCCCAGAGAGGGGCTGGGAGGACTAAGGGAGAGGGAGAGGGCTGGCTGCTCCACTGAGCCAGGGACTCTCCCAGGGTCTGGGAAAAGACAACAAGCTTTGCTTTGATATTTTATTAAGTTGTACTGAGTGCTTGAGGATTTGACTGTTTATATTGCGAAGCCAGAGGCTGCAGCAGTGAGCCAGGGAACTCACCCTAGGGACAGAGGGGAAAGCCGGCGATGCTGAGAAAGCAGCACGGAGCCAGAGCTGCCCTCCCACGATCTGGGAAAAGACCCTAGGCTGTGAATGAACCTTTTGATTGGCAATGCCTCTGCTGTTGGCTGACTGCTTTTAATACCCTGTCCTGTGAGGCACGTTTGTCCAGGAAAATAATGACTGTGAAAATAAAGACCGCTACACAAACAGAAGGGATGTGAGGATGGGGGGAGGAAGGGACGGATAAAGAGACAGATCAATGGATCAATGGATAGATAGTAAGTGCGTGTGAGCACATATGGATGGATGGATGGATGGATGGATGGACAAACAGGCAGATAGAGGGGATGTGTGAGGACAGATGCAGGGAAGGAGAGATAAAGAGAAAGACAGACACATGGCTAGATGGACAGAGAGAAGATGTGTGTGAGAACAGATAGATAGATAGATAGATAGATAGATAGATAGATAGAAGGTGTGTATGAGAATGGATGGGGTGGATAGACAGAGAAAGGGCAGGTGCAGAGAGAAAAAGAAAAGCCTCAGATCCACTGGGCAGGGGAGGGGAGGGGAGAGGAGGGGAGGGGAGGGAGTGGAAGGAAGGGGGAGGAGCATACATAGTAGGAAGCCCCACCCCCCATTGAAAAACCAGGGTCAGGACACACACCCCTTTCCCTTTGCACCAATGCCAAACCCCTTTGCTGTTACAAAGCCACTCCATGCCACGCCCTAAGTCAGGGCCAACATGTCACACGCATGCACATGCCCAGGCCGTGCCCATGCCAGGGGAGCATTGTGCCCAATACCTGGGATCCTCATTGTCATCGCTGTTCAGGAGAAACACCAGGGAGAGCATGAGTACCAGGGGGAACAGAAAATCCACCCCATCCCATCCTATCTCATGTGTCCGTGGAGCCCACGGAGGGCTGGGGAAGGGGCTGCGTGGATCCACAGGAGATGGCTCTGCATGTAGGGCTACAGAATGGACCCTGAAGCTACCCTCAGGACTGAGGCATCACCCAGGACACCTGGCAGCTGAACCCCTTTGCTAGGATGGCTGCTGGGGGGGCTCCGCCAAGCCCACCGCCACCCTCCAGCCCCCCACAACACAGCCTGGTCTCCGCCAAGCTCACTGCCACCCTCCAGCCCCCCACAACACAGCCTGGAGCTACAGCACTGGACCACACATGAGACCCCATGCTGTCCATGAGACCCTGTCAGCCTGGCAGGGCTGCATATGTCTGGGACACAGGTGCTGGTGCCCCCGAGCTCGGATACATGGACCTGCTAGGACAAGAAGCCACCAGCAGCCCCACCAGTGCAGCCCCAATGCATTAGGAAGGGCTTCATGCTTATCGCCTCGCAGTGCTGAGCCCCTTTGAGGCTAATGTCTGTGTAGGCTAAGCATGTACATGGGGTAAGAGCGTGCGTGGGCTAAGCATGTAAGTGTGTGTGTGTGGGTTAGGCATTTGCATGAGCTAAGCATGTAAGTGTGCAAGGGCTAAGCATGTATATGGTCTGTGTATCTGCATGGGCTAAGCATGCGTAGGCTAACTATATCAATTTGTGCCTGGGCTAAGTGCATGTGTGACCTAAGTGTGTTAGTGTGCACATGGGCTAAGCATGTGTTGGGACTAAGTGTGTGAATGGACAAAGTGCATGCATAGGTTAAGCAAGTGTGAGCTAAGCATGCAAACTTACACAGGGGCTAAGTGTGTGTGTGTGTGGCCTAAGTGAGTAAGCGTGTGCATGAGTTAGGCACATGCAAGTGTGTGCATGGGCTAAGCGTGTGCTGGATTTACTGCCCAACAGCCTCTGTCCCTAGAGCAGGTGGGGTAGGGGCTGGGGCAAAGCTGGGTGCCTCCCACCCTGTCCTGCCAACGCATCTCAAGAGACGCCCATATCTCACGCCCTTTCTGCCCCTGGGGCCATGCCTGGGATTGCTGACAGTGGGGCTGGAGGCGACTCAACACGGTACAGACACACATGGGCACCGGACTCGGTGCAGCAACAGAAACTTCCCTCCCGAGCCAGGTTTTCTTCAGATAAAGACCTGAGCGTGTTTCTCCCCAGACATCGCATGGGGTCACCAGATCCAGGGAGCAATGGCACTGGCATGGATGAGAGGGGAGAGGCTCAAGAGAAAACCCTTCTGCAAAGCCACACACAACTCCCACCCCAGCCATGGGCGCTTGGTACCTTGCTACTGACTTGTATCCGTCATTGAGCTTAGTCCTTAGTTCAGACATTTTGCTGAGCGAGTGGCAGCGAGAGAGAGAGAGAAACAGACACAGCGTCAGGTGGTGACCGGCAGCCCGGCCGCAGCACGGGCAAGGTTACCCCAAATAAACCCCGGGGCTTGAGCCAGAGGCAGCTGGGGGACACCGGACCCCCTCGCATGACAACCTGCAGTTCTGTGATATCGCTTGGAGGCATTTTACCAAGCTCCCTAAAGAGCCAGGCCCAGCGTGGCTTCGTGGTCCACACCGCAGACACAGCTGGGGCGCGAGCTGTGTAGAAGCCACGTATTTGTCAACCACTTGAGCTTGCTTTCTTTAATAAATGCCTCCAGCCGGAGACAGGCCACGGTTCTCCGATCTGGAACAGCTCCCAGGTCACATTTTCACACCGTGCTTGTGGACCCGGCTGGAAAGAGGGAGCTGGAGGGGTCAGTGGACTTGCCACGGGCCTGCACGGATCATGGGCTCGGCTCTGCAAGGGGTCTCTGGGCTGCAGGACCGCCCTTGGCGCCTCCTGACGGGACCTCCGGGCCCTGCGACCTGGGTTCGGCGTCGACCCAGGTGACTTGTGAGATCAGGAGGGATTGGGCAAGTAGAATCAGCCCAAAAAGAAGTGGGGGAAAAGGGCAGAAACGTGTTTTTGTTTTGTTTTGAAATCCTTCGTTTCAAACCTGGGATTCAATTGAAGTTTCTAAAGGGTTAAAAAAAAAAAAAAAAAGACCTACAAAACTAAATGTAAAGGCCTAAAAATGAAACAACAGCTATTTGTTCTTTTCTTTTCTTTCTTTGTTATGGGGATAAAATCCCCCCAAATCTTTCATTATGAGGGAACCCCTCCCCCCCCACCCAAGCTTTCATTTTGGGGATAAAATCCCTAAAAATTTTCATTGCGGAGACAACCTTCCCAAATCTTTAATTATGGGGATAACTCCCCCCCCAATCTTCCATTTGGGGGATAAAACCCCTAAAAAACTTTCATTGTGGGGATAACCCCCCCAAATTTTTCATCATGGGGATAACCCCCCAAAATCTTTAATTATGGGGATAACTCCCCCCCCAATCTTCCATTTGGGGGATAAAACCCCTAAAAAACTTTCATTGTGGGGATAACCCCCCCAAATTTTTCATCATGGGGATAACCCCCCAAAATCTTTAATTATGGGGATAACTCCCCCCCCAATCTTCCATTTGGGGGATAAAACCCCTAAAAAACTTTCATTGTGGGGATAACCCCCCCAAATTTTTCATCATGGGGATAACCCCCCAAAATCTTTAATTATGGGGATAATACCCCACAATCATTCATTTGGGGGATAAAATCCTGCACAATTTTTCATTATGGGGCTAACTCCCCCCCCCAAAAATTTGGAGATAAAATCCTGCAAAAATCTTTCTTT